>NC_042997.1:144202446-144217446 GCF_006345805.1 Octopus sinensis | reverse complement strand
TTCTTTATAAAATTATTTTAGCATTTTCTATTTTGACTTATTTTTTCATATATATCAACTCGTGTGTTCCTTTTCATCCTTATACATATATATATATATATATATACATGTCATCATCATCATCGTTTAACATCCGGTTTTCATGCTGGCATGGGTAGGAGAGTTTGACTGAGATCTGGAGAGCCAGTGGCTGCACCAGACTCCAATCTGATCTGACAAGGTTTCAACAGCTGGATGCCCTTCCTACACCAACCACACCATGGGAACCAGTCAGAGGGTATTGGCATGGGAACCAGTCAGAGGGTATTGGCATCAACTATGTTTGGATGATGCATTTTGTGCCACTGGAATGGGAGCCGGTCAGGAGGCACTGACCACAGCTAGAATTTTGGTTTTACTTGACTCAACAGGCCATCTCAATCAAACCATATCTCCAAAGGTCTTGGTCTCCTGTCATTGCCTCTGTGAGGCCCAATGTATATGTATATGTGTGTGTGTGTGTCTATGTATGTATAATATGAAACAGTCAGTAAGTGATTGTCCTATATCATATATATATAGATAAATTCCTCTATTTACATAATATCGAGGTCTCATTTATTCTTTTGTTGTCATATTATTATTGTTATTGATATATATATATATGTGTGTGTGTGTCTTTGTGCATCTGTTTGTCCTTCATCATTGCTTGACAACTAGTGTTGGTGTGGTTACGCCCCTGTATCTTAGCAATTTCATGAAAGAGACGAATATAATTAGTACCAAGCATAAAGAAAATAAATAAATACTGGAGTTGATTTATTCAACAAAAATTCTTCTAGGTGCTGCCCCAGCATGGCCACAGTCTAATGACTAAAACAAGTAATAGATAAAAGGTAAAAGATGCTATATTAAAAACACAATACATATCAGAGCAAGATAAATATTACTCTTGTGGTCAAAACTCTGATGGTGTTCATCTCATTTCACTGCAATATATACTGTATTTTTAATACAACATGTCTATGAAGAAATTTTTCTTTGAGACAAAACCCACAACATGATATCCTGTCAATGGTGTGTTTACATTAATTATGATACATAGATGGCTATTTTAATTTAATTCTGCTTCAATTGCATTCGTGGAATTTTTATTAAGCCTGATGGCTTTTTGCAATATCAGGGAGTGTATTATTCATGGTTTCCCATATATTGGTGGAGTTGAGAGCAGATTTTGTCTTCACATGTGATTAGTGAGTACACTTCATTGCTGAACTTCCATTATTTGGCAATGCAGAATCAGTTGTACAAGAAACTGAATAACTTGCTCTTGAATTGATATGAAAACAGCTCAGCATGACACACTATGACTAGGAGGGCACAGTTTTCTAGCTTACCAGCTCCAGTCAGGCCATCCAACCCATGCCAGCTTGGTAAATGGACATTAGATGATGATGATGATGATGATGATCCTAACCAAGAGGCTTTAAACACAGTCTCTGTTTACTTAATTTCACTCATAGAGTACGGGTCACTCACTTTCTCACCCTATCCAATCGTTGGCCCCACTTCATTTATATACTTCTTGTAACTTGAATGTACCCATCCCCTCCTGTCACATCTTCATCATCTTCCCTCTCCTCTCTCTTCTCTCTCTCTCTCTCTCTTTGCTCTCTGTTCCTCCATCTCTCTCTTACTAATGTAGCTATGTATCACTTTTGTTGCCCTTCAACCCATACTCTAACTTTTCATCACCTGGCACAAAGCCACCTTCCTCTATACTACTTCCCACCAATCTGTTGAGGGGTGGGGTCTTGTCTTGTGAGCCATTTGATGACCTCACTGCTGCTGATGCCGCATAAAACCCACCCTGTCCACACTGTAAAGTGGTTGGCATTAGGAAGGGCATCCAGCTGTAGAAACCATGCCAAAGCAGACAGTAGAGCCTGGCACAATCTTCTGGCTTGCTGGTAATTTGTCAAACTACACAATCCATGCCAGCATGAAGATGAAGATGAAGATGATGATGATGATGATGATGACGATTATGAAGACAATGAATGATGATGATGATGATGTTTTGTTTGTAATCCTCGTAAATCTTCGAGTATAATCCGCATTTTTTTCCCAAAATTTAAAGGTCAAAATCCTTAGTGCATACTATATACGAGGTTAAAAATGAAAATTATTTTCTAAGCAATGTTCGAGTCTCTATTTGCTGTCTGGCAATGTTTATTCAGACGCATTTTGTGATGTTGGGCGCGAAAATACCTTAAGCTAAACCTGAAAGCTATGAAGTCATAAAAGAATCTGATGAAATACCTTACATAAGTAGCATTAAAAAGGTAACGAGAAATAATTATGTATTAAGTAAAAAAAAATAGTCAGTACTAATATAGTTTTAACTTGTTTTTAACAAGCATGATAGACAACACTGGACATGTTTCAACTGTATTGTGACCTCATCAGTATGATATAGTTTTTACAGTATTTGCTAAAATAGACATGAAGGAATCATTAAGTAAATGTAAAATATTGTACATTGATTAATGTAGGAAAATAGAATTGAGTACGAGGTCTAGACAGGCATCAGCAGCCAGCTAGCAAGCCATGCTACTCCAGACTGATGATGAGCAAGACTCAGAAACATGTCTCTGGGTGCAGGCTTAGCTGGATGGAGGTGCTTGTCTCCCCCTTGTAAACATAAGGACACAGGAAATGTGTCAAGGCCGACAGGAAGCATTGATGCTTCCTGGGGCTAAATAGCGGTGGTGTGATTCCCTTTATGGGACAGTCACGTTAAGTTGACAGTATACAACTACTCTATCATACGACCACTGCTTATATCTCTCTGAGATATTTAGAAATTTAATATTTCCATTATTTTATCATTATTAATAATCTTTGGCTCACTAGAGCACTGCGTTGCACTACAGTGCTCCGGTGAGCTCTTTTACTCTTTGACTGCGGCCATGCTGGAGCACCGCCTTTTGGTCAAGCAAATCGACCCCAGGACTTATTCTTTGTAAGAATAGTACTTATTATATCGGTCACTTTTGCTGAACTGCTAAGTTACGGGGACATAAACACACCAGCATCGATTGTCAAGCAATGTTGGGTGGACAAACACAGACACACAAACACACACACGCACACACACACACACACATGCACACACACGCATACATATATACAACGGGCTTCTTTCAGTTTCTGTCTACCAAATCCACTCACAAGGCTTTGGTCGGCCCAAGGCTATACTAGAAGACACTTTGCCTAAGATGCCACACAGTGGGATTGAACCCGGATCCATGTGGTTGGTAAGCAAGCTACTTACCACATAGCCACTTCTGCACTGAGGATTATTAACAAACATAATTTCTGTCTTCAGAAAATCCATACTAATAATTCATCGTCTGGAATTCATATAATTAAATATAACATTAAACACATTATTCATATTTACATGATTAATAAAACAAGATAAGCAATAGTTTCCTCTTTTTATTAATTATTGTCTTTTTTTACTAATTTTTAACCTTAAAACATACTTTCGTTCAACTTTCCATGAGAAATCTGCCAAGAATTTTTTTCTATTTAATTCCAAAGTACCACAAAATCCACAGTTTTAGATAATATATAACTCAGAGATACCATCAATAACTTTCATCTCTCTCATACTATGAGTTTATGATCATTATTATTGTTGCTGTTGTTGTTATTGTTGTTCTTGCTGTTATTGTTATTGTTAGTTATATTTTTCTTCATTTTTATTTTTATTTGTTTATTTTACTGTTTTAGTTTGAAATTTATCTTTATTTTTTAATTATTTTTTTTTCCCTATCCAGCAGCAAACTGATATACAAAGAATTACTGTGGATAATTGCCAAACCTATTTGCTGCCAGCCAGAACCATGAAGATAGAAGTGGCTTCCACCATCACTTCAACTGTCTTTGCCCTGAGAATAAAGACAAATTTCAAATGAAAAGAAATACAAAAAAATAGATATAAATAAATTATATTATATTTAATTTTATATATATATATATATATATATCATCATCATCATCATCATCATCATCATCATCATCATCATCATTTAACGTCCTCTTTCCATGCTGGCATGGGATGGACGGTTTGAGTGAGGACTGGCAAGCCAGATGGCTGCACCAAGCTCCAATCTGATCTGGCAGAGTTTCTACAGCTGGATGCCCTACCTAATGCCAACCACTCAGAGAATGTAGTGGGTGCTTTTACATGCCACCTGCATGAGGGCCAGTCACTGGCAACAGCCAAATTGAAAGTAGTGAAATTTCTAAAAATATTCACTACCCTATATATTTTACGTATATGATTTTAGATTTTCAAAGGTCAGTTTGACATTTTTCACTTACTGCCGACTGAAACTGCACTTGCGTGGTGAATTTGAAAAATTATAACATATAATGATGAGACACATGTTATTTGTCTCTAAATCATATGTTAATGTTATTGCATGGTTACTGATGAGAATTTTGCCTAGCAAATTATTTTATTTACTAAAAACTTCAAAACCTAGGTATAACCGTAAAAAAATAACAAGGTAAAAGTTTTTATTTTTCATTCCCTTTGAAATTATTCTTAAAGGGGGTTTGGTCGTTTTGACTGCTTCTCCTAGCATGTAAAATTACCTGTTAAAGGTAATTTCTCTTGTGTTTAAATGTGCACTATTATATATATATATATATAAGTTTAGTAAAAATTTAGATTCAGTTGAATATGGTACTTAAGTTAAAGGCACCAGAAATTGGTATGATATTATCCATATAATTCAAAATGAGGTGATTATAATCAAAATAAGCAACAAGGATATCCAGAGGTAATATTTACGACACGTTTCTTTCAATTTCTGTCCACCAAATCCATTCACAAGGCTTTGGTCAGCCTGAGGCTATAGTAGAAGACATTTGCCTAAGGTGCTACACAATGGGACTAAACCCAGAACCATGTGGTTGGGAAGCAAGCTTCCTATCACCCAGTCATGCCTGTGTCTATTATATAATACTAGTGTATTATTCTAATGCTGCTAACTGAAATTTCATAATTTCATTTATTGTATAGTGAGATTTCAAGTAAGATTTTATAAGTCATGTACATTTTTTAAAAGAGGCTCCTGACAGGTTAGTGTGGATTTATGTATGCGTGTGTATGTATTTGTGTGTGTGTGTGTGTGTGTGTGTGAGTTTGGTGAATCCAGTGTATTGTGAGTCCTTTTATAGTAATAATTAAATTATTGTGTATAGTGCTCAGGTGCACTACAACTCATCAAAGGTGCATGTACAGCAAATAGAATTATGGGATCTTTTCCTTTTGATAGCAGCCAGAATTCAACACAATTTCTAGTTAACTAAACAATTTGAAACTTTGTATACTGGTAGAATGTGTCAAAAGAAAACATTATTTTCACTTGGCTTTTTTGATAAATTTGTAATTCGTTTGTTTAACGTAGTTTAATTTTTCGAATTTTAACCAATCCTATACTCTCTTTTGAGCTGAAATCATTTGCTGCGTTATCGATATTGATAAACAAACGAGGAGGGTTGTGTTGGCATGTGCTAGAAATAACAGCCATATCTCTTAAATCGATGAATTTCGTTGCCCAATGGTAGATAGAAACTGAAAGAAGCCCATCACATATATGTGTGTGTACATAAGTATGTGTATGTAGATATGAATATGTGTGTGTGTGTTCGTGTGTACCCTTGTCTTGACATTATGTGATGTTTGTAAACAAGTAAATGTTTTAACCATACAACCAAGTCATGACAATTCTAAATTATTTCCGTTCATCATATAAATATATGGTATAGGGCTAGGATAAATCACCTTTGAAAGCAACATATTTGATAGATGTTTCTTTCACATGCAATATAGAACTCTACTTCTGTGGGTATGGCTTGAAGAAAGAAGGACAGTACCAAGCTAAATTACCTAAGAATACGTACATGGAAATAAAATCTTCAATGGTTTATTGCACGAACAGCATAATGCCTTTAAAATATCATCTTCACTGTGTTTCAAAATGATCCAATTTTATATTCTTAGATAATGTTCAAATACTTCTGCAGAATTATCTAATTCATTTAATCTATATTCCAAATGGACTAATCATGAAACCAAATCTTTAGGATATTCCCAGAGTTGATAAATAAAGTAGACAGAAATAATGGCCAAAACTATCTCTTATGTAAATCAGTATTTTCCAATAACAAAATTTGTATACTGTAACATATAAATGATATCAGCCTACCACCAAGATCATCATTATTAACGTCTTGATGTAGATTTTTCATGTTGGAATTAGTTAGACTAGCAGAAAGACTGCCCTCTGAGCAGTTTTCTGCTAGTTACTTGATATTTTTACATTTGATTTCCAATTCTAATAATTTTACTGATTTTTATATCTAATCATTTCTTTGTATTATAGTGCTCACTTGCTTAGTAAATATTGCTTTCATTAGTTTATCACAGTCATAATCTCTCTTTTTAAACAAACATCATGGTAGTCCAACAACAGAGGGAGAAGCAGTTTGTCAAGTTTACCTTTTCAAAGCAACAGAGATTTCAATTCAGCAGCCCATCTGTAAGCCTTGCAGTGTGTGTGTGTGTGTGTGTGTGTGTGTGTGTGTGTGCATGTGTGTGTGCATGTGCGTGTGCATGTGTGTGTGTGTGCATGTGCATGTGTGTGTGTGAGAGAGAAAGAGATGGGGAGAGAGAACATTACAAACAATGAATGAAATAAACATGAAATGAAAAAAAACATATAAATAAAAGGGCATTACTACAGATGTATATGCCCCGACTTTGTTGCCCCATAACATCCAGAAAGAAGGATACTTTTTAACAAGATTTTCTACAAATACTGCTTAGATCTTGTGGCTTCAGTGTATACAGGGATCTATGGGAAAGACAGGAGTTTCAGAAAATTCATATGATCTGACTTTTTTCCATCATAACTTTCAGGAAAATGGGTATCTTTTAATGAAATTTGATACAGATCACTTCCAAACAGCATAGATTACGATTATAAAGAAATATGTGGGGAAAATTTTTTTCAGGGATTTTCACCATTTTTTAAAAACCACAATCTGAAAATGATGGTGATGGTGGTGGTGGGGGGGGGGCATCTTTGTATGAAAAAGTTTTGAAAACTCTTTTTTTTTACACCGCACTCCCTCATCATCCCACCCCAGACCTATTTTGGCCAATTTTTCTTGGGCTTCAAAACCATTGGAAGAGCATTTTCGGTAAAAAAATTAAAATGTTAATATTTTCAGAGGGAAATGTGAATGATTTAAGGGTGATTTGGCTGTTGTTTCTAGCATATCCAAAGACAACCCACTTTATTTCTTTATCACTCTCACACGTATTGATGCTTTTCAATACTTTCCCCCCATAAATACATTTTTATGCTACAAAAAAGAAAATTTGAGAAATTATGAATGTTTTGCAACCCCTCTCCCTGCCCCCAATAGTTTCTGTTTAGAAACTAAAATATTGGAGAGCCTGAGAGGGTCATTGCTGGCATTTATCCACAGTGATTTAAAAAATGAGTTATGTAAATGAAAATACTTTTCTGTAAGAAACAGCCATTCTAAACAGCCATAATAACAAAATCACTTCTAAATTTTTTTTACAAAAATTATACAGGTATATTAAAACAGTTTCATTCAATAAATAATGTTTTTACATTTACATATACATTAATAGAATAAACTGTTGGTTTTCCAAATAGCAAATTAAAACTTGAAATGAAAACACTGAAATAGAGAATGAGAGACTTTGCAAATGAAAATGGAATACTCCGTAGTGAATGTAACAAATATTTAAATTTGTGAGAAGCTGGAGTTCAAAAATCCAATAAACCGAAACAGCATGTGTTTGAGTGTGTGTATGTAAAAAGAAACTTATTGTATTAATTCCCATAGAGAAGCTAACTTCCTATTGGCCATAACAATCCAATATAATGAGTACCAAAGTGGTGCCCCAGCATGGCCACAGTCAAATGACCACAGTCAAATGACCACAACCATTAGAAACATAGACTTCATTTTACTTATACAGTTACATATTAACCTTTTAGCATTTAAACCAACCATATCCGCTCAAATATTCTTCCTGCTTAATGTTCAGATGGCCATATCAGGCCTCTCATACCTACTTTACAATGTCATTCTAAAAATAAACAATCACTGCACTGAAATTTGAAAGCTACAAGATAATGTATAAGTAATTCAAAACTCTGTGAATAAAATAAGCATTGCATTTGACAGAGTAATCTGAATGCTAAGGTTTAAAGTTGGATGTAATTTGAGAATAAAGCATTGAGGAAGTAACTAGTTTTATGCCTGGACATCAAATACAGTTGTTTTTATTGTTTGTCATGTAACACCATCCTATTCAGTGCTAAGGTGGGAGGACCAATGCCACTAAGTAGCTGTGATTTTGATTTTGTCATGGTTTGAACAGTGGGTTCTAAGTGTAAGGTGGGGTTATAAGAGTAAGGTGTGGCAGGAACAAGAGTGATTACAAACTTGAGATTGTGGTTGTTGTTTTTGTTGTTGTTATTGTTGCTATTTATCATCCTAGTCAATCCTGTTTCTGCAGGCCTGTAATCAAAAGTACACTCACCATGAATATCCTGTGCATTTTTAGGGATGTGTAGGACAAAAATATCCAATCAGCTATTACACTTTCCGAGACAGTAGAGTGCAATTCGAGGTGGGATTGGGTGGGTGGTAGGATGGGATGGGTTAACTGCTATTTCTAGTAGTTCATACGACTGCTAAGGACTCCTCATCAGCTGGCTCATAGCTTTGGGATATGAAATAATTTGGCAGTGGTAACTTGATGCTCTGGTGGAGGTGGTTGCTGTTGTTTGTCCCAACCCTAAGCTTGCTCTAATTAACTAGACTTGTCAAAGCATTCCAGCTGCGACCACTTTTTTGCCTTCTAAGCAAGTCGTCGTCGTCATCATCATCATCATCATCATCATCATCATCAACATCGGCAGCAGCAGCAATGACGTCATTTCATTGTCTGCCTTCCATGCTGGCATGGGTTGAATTGCCACAGTCACCATAATCTAATGTGAAGAGTATTCATCATTTATAGTTTCTTAGCTTTTGCTTGCTTCAGTCATCGGAGTGTGGCCATTCTGGGGCACTGCCTTGAAGGATTTATTTAGTCAAACAAGTCAACCCCAGTACTTGTTTCATAAGCCTGGTGCTTATTTCATCAGTCTCTTTTTGGCTGAATGATTAAGTCACAGAGATGTAAACAAACCAACACCAGCTGTCGGCGGTACAAACACAAAGACACACACACATAGCTATAGACCTACACGCACACACATACTTACACACACAGACACACACACACACATACATACTCATATTTGTGAATACTTGTTTCAGCTTTTAGACTGTGGCCATGCTGGGGCACCATCTTGAGGAATTTTGTAATCAAACAAATTGACCCCAGTATTTATTTTCTTTTTAAGCCTGATGCTTATGCTATCAGTCTCCCCTGCTGAACTGCAAGGTTATAGATATGTAAACACACCAACAGACACAAAGACACACATGCACACACACACCACACACACACACACACACACACACACACCACACACACACACGATGGATTTCTTTCAGTTTCTGCTTACCAAATCTCACAAGTCTTTGGTTGGCCTGGAGTTATAGTAGAAGATACTTGTCCAATGTGCCATGCAGAGGGATTGAACCCAGAATCACATGGTTGGAAAACAAGCTTCTTACTACACAACTGCACCTATATTTTTTTCAAAGATTCTATACAGGCTCTAACACTGTTTTATTAATTTGATTGTGTAAGGTTTTATTAATACAAATTGTAGTGGCTATTAGGGGATTTAAAATAATAGGAGGTAGGTTGGCAGAGTCATTGGGATGCTAATAAAAAAAATAAAACACTTGAAATATTTGTTCTAGATCTCCATGTCCTGAGTTCAAATCCAATTAAGATCAATTTTGTTTTTCAACCATTTAGGGATTGATAAAGTACCCAGTATCCTTCAAGTAGTGAAGTAAGTAGAGTGTGTGCTTCCCAGGTCAGCTCTCAAGTTTGCCCCCAACTAGCAGGCTCCTAGCTCTATAAAAGCTTATATGGTAGATCCAAAAGTGTTGCTCCTACCCACCACTATACCATAAAAGTGTTGCAGCACCACCTATAACCCCATTTAGTTGTGCTACTTTCTTCAAGTACAGGAGTTGATATTTTTCTGCCTTATTTCTTACTTTCTTTGTTACTCTGTCTCTTACTCAAGAAATCATTTGTGTTGAGACCTGGATAAGGATTGAACCCACCCAGATTTAAAATGAACAAAATACATCAAGGTGCAGGGCTCACAATCATGAGGTAGTGAGTTTGATTCCTGGATTGGGCTGTGTGTTTTGTTCTTGAGTAAGACACTTTATTTCACTTTCCTCCAGTTCACTCAGCTGTAGAAATGATTTTTGACACCACTGGTTCCATGCAGTATTGGCCTTTGCCTTTCCTTTGGATAACATCAGTGGTGTGGAGAGGGGAGGCTGGTATGTATGAGCAACTGTGGTCTTCCATAAAACAAATTTGCCTGAACTTGTGCCTTGGAGGGGAACTTTCTGGTGCAATCTCATGGTCATTCATGACTGAAGGGGGTCTTCACCTTTTATCATGATAGTAGCTCCTTTATTCCTGATAGAGTAAAGGAGGCAAAAAATAGGTCTGAGCTGTGGATAGTTATTGTAATGGAAAGAACAATTGCTTCTGTTGTTGCTGCTATTGTTGCTCAACTCTACATCAGCTCTTATTGGGCAAGCCTAAGATCAAAATGATTCCATCATCATTATCATCATCATCATCATCATCGTTTAACATCCATTTTCCATGCTAGCATGGGTTGGACGGTTCGACCGGGGTCTGGGAAGCCAGAAGGCTGCACCAGGCTCCAGTCTGATCTGGCAGTGTTTCTACAGCTGGATGCCTTTCCTAATGCCAACCACTCCATGAGTGTAGTGGGTGCTTTTTACGTGCCACTGGCACAGGTGCCAGGGAAGGCTGGCAGTGGCCATGATCAATTTTAATTAAGTATAACACATGATATAACTGCCTGCAGGGCTGGCAAGCGGGCAGAAACATTAGCATGTCAGGAAAAATGCTTAGCAGTATTTCGTCTGCCGCTACATTCTGAGTTCAAATTCCACTGAGGTCGACTTTGACTTTCATCCTTTCTGGGTTGATTAAATAAGTACCAGTTACACACATGTAATCAACTTAATCTGTTTGTCTGTCCTTGTTCGTCCCCTCTGTGTTTAGCCCCTTGTGGGTAGTAAAGAATTAGGTATTTTGTCTGTCTTTATGTTCTGAGTTCAAATTTGGCTGAGGTCAACTTTGCCTTTCATCCTTTTGGGTCGATAAATTAAGTACCAATTGCATACTGCAGTCGATCTAATCGACTGCCCTCCATCCCACAAAATTTTAGGCCTTGTGCTTAATATAGAAAAGAATATAACTACAAGTGGCATATGATGGTTGTGGTATTGGGTGTGCTGCCACACCCAATGCCACTAAATCTCAAGCAGACTATAACAAAAATTTACCGTTAGATTTGTGATTAAATTAATGAGTAAGATTAATATTTATAATGAATTTGCCATTTTCGGTTGGCTGTGTAGCACACACCTAGCACACACAGAATATATGCCCCTGATAACTACATTAGTCAAAGCAGTTTTTTTTATGAGATAGCAAAATGTGATTTGAGGGAGATTTCACAGCTATTTCTAGCAGGTCAAACAACCACATAAATGTTCCTTTGTTGATAAAAAGTACAGGGTATGGGATGTAGTTAATTTAAGGTACAGCAAATCCAGGGTAGGAAGTTTTGTTATGTCACCATGAGTAATTAATTATGGTGACTATAAGGTGTGGTTAATAAAATATGATACTTGTTTTTGTTATTGTTGTTGTTTAGTACAAAGTGAACAAGGTCATTTCAGCCACTTCACATTTTGTTTCTTCCTTTCATTTTGTTTCTTCAGTCACAGTGTACCTTAGACCACAATATTAAATGTGTCTCTTCCTCATAACTATGACAACAAAAATTACTATAACAACAACAGAAACAGCTATCCGCATTCACACCTTATTTTGTTATTAGACAGTATGGATAAGATGTAAAGGAGATTTGGCTGCTATTTTCAGCAGATTGAGCAACTACATGGTGGCGCAACCTTTAAGCATTTAAATCAGCCAGCCATATCAGGCCCAAATATTCAACCTGCTTTATACTCAAAACAGCCAGATCTAGCCTCTCACACCTTCTCTACAGTATCATTCTGAAAATAAACAATCACACCACCAAAATCTTGAAGCTATGAGATAGTACATAATAAATTGTAAACAATGGAGTGGCTGTGTGGTAAGTAGCTTGCCTACCAACTACAAGGTTCCGGGTTCAGTCCCAATGCGTGGCACCTTGGGCCAACCAAAGCCTTGTGAGTGGATTCGGTAGACAGAAACTGAAAGAAGCCCATCGTATATATGTATATGTATATATATGTGTGTTTGTGTGTCTGTGTTTGTCCCCCCAACATCCTTTGACAACTGATGCTGGTGTGTTTATGTCCCCGTAACTTAGCGGTTCGGCAAAAGAAACAATAGAATAAGTACTAGGCTTCCAAAGAATAAAACCTGGGGTCGATTTGCTCGACTAAAGGTGGTGCTCCAGCATGGCCACAGTCAAATGACTGAAACAAGTAAAAGAGTAAAAGAGAGAGAATAAAGAATGTGAATGGTCTCTAATAGTGGAGAGAACCTGTGTGGAAGAGGTAGACCCAGGAAAACATGGGATGAGATGGTGAGCGATGATCTTTGAACATTGGGCTTTACGGAAGCAGTGACAAGTGACTGAGAGCTTTGGCAATCTAGTGTTCTTGAGAAGACATGTCAAGCCAAGTGAGAATGTAATCGTGGCCGATGCTGGTGTTTCATAACTGGAACCTGTACCAGTGGAACATAAAAAGCACCCACCACACTCTTTAAGTGGTTTGCATTTGGAAAGGTATCCAGCTGTAGAAACCATGCCTAATCATATTGGAACCTGGTGCGGCTCCCCAGCTTATTAGATTTCAGTCTAATTGTCCAACCCATGCTAGCATGGGAAACGGAGATTAAACAATTATTATTATTATTATTATCATTATTATTATTATTATTATTATTATTATTATTATTATTATTATTATTATTATATTATTATTATTATTATTATTATTATTACTATTGCTATTATTATTATTATTATTATTATTATTATTATTATTATTAAATGATGATGATGATGAATGCAAACAAGTGTTACATGTGACAAAGTGATTTGAATATCAAAGTGTTAAGGTACAGTTAGTTGTGAGAACTAATGGCCATCAAGCATCAAGCATCAAGGTAGAATTAAGAGAATGTAAAAACAAAATTGAAACAAGATGTACAGGTTGTTGCTGTTATTTAGTTACCCACCACACTCACCTATGTCAGTTAACCCTGACCAAGCTAATCTATGATTAAAGACATTCCATTCTCGACCATCCTGTCTTCAGCTCAGAAACAGTGTTATCTAAGATTACCTTATCCAATGTCTTCTTCCAATTTTTCTTAAACAATCTACATTATGATTCAGCAGAGATTTAAGTGCTATTTTAAGCAACCATTTGGAGGCAATTCTCATGACTTGTGAAATAAATACCTTCTAAGGTGTTGCAACCATATGGTGGAGTGGCAACATAGTGTATATTGTCAAATGTAGTAATCAATCTAACCAAGATTTACTGTTGCTGTGGGTCAGACACGATATATAACAGAATCAAGGTGTGGTTATTAGATACATGTTTGTTAGGAAAGAGAGAGAGAGAGAGAGAGAGAGAGAGAGGGGGGGAAAAGAGAGACAGTGAAACATGATGCAGTCTCTTTCAACACATCAGATCCTGATAAGCGTTCCAACCCATGCCAGCATGGAACACACATGCCAAATGATAATGATGGTGATGACAATATATGTATGTATATATATATATGTATATATAAATGTGTGTGTGTATGTGTGTGCGTGTCTGTGTATATTTTCATTTGTACCTGCTTACGTTCTGGTGTTTGCTGAATTTTTCTGGAATACATTCTTTTCCTTTGTGGTTAGATCGTAGCTGATCTATTTCTAGCATATTGGATGTCCACTTAGTGGTCATCCCTTCTTATATATATATATATATATATATATATATATATATATATATATATATATACATACATATATATATATATATATATGTATGTATGTATATATATATATACGCATATATATATATATATATATATATATATATATATATATATATATATACCGGAGTAAACACATAAATGTGAAACAAGGTGGAAAAAAGAGTACTCAAATACCAGTGGTAGAGTAATATGCTTTATTTAAAGCAGCAGAAAATTCAACAAAATCTGTTACTCTGAGTTTCTCGGAGAAACTCAGAGTAACAGATTTTGTTGAATTTTCTGCTGCTTTAAATAAAGTATATATATATATATATATATATATCTTATTATAAAAGGCAGATTTTATCTGCCTCCCTTTGGGAGTTATAGAAATCTACAATATAGCATTTCTTCAATTACAATTTACCTAGCATTTTTAAGAGTACAATGCATCGCGTCATGCCAGGTCCAGTTTTTAAAATTTAAACTCCAATTAAGCAAAATTTACAGAAAACTCACATTCTGGTGTGTGTGTCAAATGCTTTTCTTAGTCTGGTTTACACCACGCACAAACGCACACACACAGTGGGCAACGAATAAAATGAAAGTAATTCAATTACTGTAGTGAGTGATTCTTTCACTCTGCCTCCCACTTCCTCTTTCCACACATAGACACGCAAATATATAAATAAAATTGTAAGCTAACG
>NC_042997.1:144164946-144197446 GCF_006345805.1 Octopus sinensis | reverse complement strand
TATTTATTTTTTGTCCATGTAACCCAGTTGGACTTGTCAATCCCATTTCCACGTAAGACATATATCTTTTATTTTTATCCCTTCCTACACTGGAAAGAAAAAGAAAAGAAAGCGAAAAGAAATAAAGAGACCATTAAAATAAACAACAACAAAAAATGGGAAGGAAAGGAAAGAACGACGTAAAGAAAGAAAAGAAGAAAGAGAGAAAGAACGACGTAAAGAAAGGCGAAACATTAATCACATTTTTGTGTGGTGTAATTGTGTAATACAAGCAAATTACTCACAATGTTTCGTTTCGTTTGTTCATAAGATTAATCTATTATTACGTAAATTAATTAGCAGATTATACTTTTACAGTGAAGCTGAAATCAAAACAACTAAGGAAGGAATATTAAATTACATAAAAATATTTGGGAAAATACACGGCTTTTTCACATAACACATTTGTTGTTTTCAATAGTTTTCTAAGTGGAAAGGTCAAGTCTTTCTCATAGTTATTTCTCTGTGTTGAACCATAGATTGGTAACTTTTTGTTTCACAGGAGAGAAATTTAACTGGCATTATTCATTGAATTTATTGTCTACATTTATAAATGAAAAATTTTGTTATCAGTAAAAAGGATGTTAGTGTTGGGTTATATATATATATATATATACATATATATATATATATATATATATATATATATATATATATATATATATGTATTATGTATATAGGAGAGGAAAAAATAATAAGGCAGAATGCTAAATTGAAAGTACATTTTAATAAAAATGGGTGTATAAAATTAATTTTTCTTTTTTCATTTTTCATACACCCATTTTTATTAAAATGTACTTTCAATTTAGCATTCTGCCTTATTATTTTTTCCTCTCCTATCATTTCTCCACGTGCGGTTAATAGAACCCTCCATTACTGACACATATATATATATATATATATATATATATATATATATATATATATATATATATACATCTATATTCCTCCCTGTGCCCGTCCAATCTTATGTCCCTGCCGTAAGGCTTTACTTCCACACGCGCCAGTCTAATTTAATTCGTCCTAACTCGAAAGACGCCCTGTTATTTATATTTGTGTGCCATTTCTCCGCTTCCCCACCCCCATCCTTGTTTTCGTATACATTCACTGCTTTGTTCCAAGGAATCTAGTGCTTTTAGCTTAGCTTTTCCCCGGAACTGGCCAGATTGGAGCAATCTCGAATATAACCAGCCGAAATTGCAAAGATAATCTGGAACTCGACTGAGGAAAGAAAACTCCGAATGACCTGTCCTTGTTTTCTTCGTATCGTCAGTCTGGATGTTTTGTTGTCCCCTTTTTTGTATTATATATATATTTATATATGTGTATATATATATATATATATATATAATTAATTAATAAGGGTGAGAGAATTAGATACTAATTTAATAGTATATCTATTCAACACCAAGTGGCCTAGTGCTCCGAGAAACCTGGATTATTATAATATTTTATAATATATTATAATATTTTTACAAAATAAATATAAGAGAGTGGTCACTATATGGCTCACTCTAGCACCAGTTAATCCAAAAGGTTTCAACCACAAAAATACATGTTTCCCATGAAAGTCAGTACGATTGTTAGCTCACACGGACAGGGCAAATAAAAAATAACAAAAATACAGATTATTTTGGGACAATTAATCTGTATTTTTGTTATTTTTTATTTGCCCTGTCCGTGTGAGCTAACAATCGTACTGACTTTCATGGGAACATGTATTTTTGTGGTTGAAACCTTTTGGATTAACTGGTGCTAGAGTGAGCCATATAGTGACCACTCTCTTATATTTATTTTGTAAAAATATTATAATATATTATAAAATATTATAATAATCCAGGTTTCTCGGAGCACTAGGCCACTTGGTGTTGAATAGATATACTATTAAATTAGTATCTAATTCTCTCACCCTTATTAATTAATTATAATTATGCTACATTTATTTCTAAATGCAGTCTTTGTTTTCCGTGAAAGTTTGGCGCGCTGTTAGTTGGGGCATTTGAATTATAACGTCGGATGTAATCAATTGAACCACACGCGTATTTATCGTTATGGTAAAATCTGGCGTGTGATTGAGTGGATTTCATCCAGATAGTTTTGGCTGACGAGCTACAAGTGGATTTTTTTGTAAGTAAAATTACATTTAATTCATAATAGCGAAACAATTGTCCCAAAATAATCTGTATTTTTGTTATTTTTTATTTGCCCTGTCCGTGTGAGCTAACAATCGTACTGACTTTCATGGAAACATGTATTTTTGTGGTTGAAACCTTTTGGATTAACTGGTGCTAGAGTGAGCCATATAGTGACCACTCTCTTATATTTATTTTATATATATATATATATATATATATATATATATATATATATAATATATATATATATATATATATAATATATATATATATATATATATATACATACATATATATAATATATATAAAATCCCTTCTATTAAAGGCATAAGGCCTGAAATTTTTGGAGAGGGCCAGTCAATTACATCGACCCCAGTACTCAACAGGTACTTAATTTATCGACTCCGAAAGGATAAAAGGCAGAGTCGACCTCGGCAGAATTTGAACTCAGAACATAGGGACGGTCGAAGCACTCGCCGCCTTAATGTGTGTGTGTGTGTATGTGTGTGTGTGTGTATGTGTGTGTGTGTGTATGTGTGTGTGTGTATGTGTGTGTGTGTGTGTGTGTATGTGTGTGTATGTGTGTGTGTGTGTGTGTATAAAGTAAACAGAAAATGGAGAAATATTGATCAACAACAATTGACTTACATAAATTATTACTTTTTAATTCAATACCAATAGTGTGGAAGATACATATTAGCCTTTTAAAAACACACAAAAACTGTTAACTTCACTTAAACATTTATTATTTGATGTCAAACTTTTCGTTTGAGTTGCAGTGGAGCCATATCAGTGACTAGATCATAGCTGGTGCAGTAGGAATTTTGACACCATGGTATCCAACCGTAGAAACCAAGCCAAATCAGAACGGAGCCTGGTACAGCTCTCAAGCTTAGCGGTCTCAGTCAAATAATAAATATTAAAAAAATGTAAACAGATTTTGCGTGATATTGAATGTCTAATACATGTCTTCCGTAATTATTTTAGTTTCAACACATGGTTTCAGATTAAATCACTCACCAGGGAAGTATGTCTCTGAAATATAGTCAAGTGACATTGTAGTCATGACACATAAAAGACACCCACTGCACCCTGGAGTGTTTGAAATCTGGAAGAACAACCAACCATAGGAACTAAGTCAAATCAGATAAAGTTAGTTTAGCATTTTCTACCTGGTACAGCTCTCTGGTTTAGAAGTCTCAGTCAAACTGTGTAACCCATCTCAGCATGGAAAATGGATGCTAAATACTGCTGCTACTGATATATATATATATATATATATATAGTTGATCCAAACATGAAAACACAAAGAGAAAACACAACAACGCGAGGACGTGGAACAAACATAGTATTATTGGACGCTCAGAAAGGAAGGGAAGAAGGAGGGTTTAACGTTTCGAGCGGAGCTCTTCGTCAGAAACATAGGAAAAAGAAAGATCCAGAGAAGGGAAGACGGAGGAAAAAATCGCCAACGGTACACACGCAATCACATACATACATACATACATACTACATACATACATACATACATACATACATACATACATACACATACATACATACATACATACATACATACATACATACATATATACATATATACATATATATATATATATATATATATAATATATATATATATATATATATATATATATATATATATATATATAGCGTTCATAATACTTTATCTCGTTCGGCTTAACAGCCCTTCTTGTCTTGTTATTCTCCTTGTCCTGTCTTTTACTGTTTATATTTTGTACTGTCGTTACTGTCCTGTTTTTGTTACCATTTTTACCCCTCCGCAAAAAGATCTCAAATTTTATTTAGTTTGCTTTTCGCGGGAACGAAAGTTTCTATCGAAGATGCGTATCGCCTTCACCTTCGAAACGCAGAGTAGATGAAACCATGGCGACTGAAGAAGGGGAATTTTCGTTGTGTTATTTGTCCTGTACTCTATTTTTTCGTTGTTTAAGAAAAATGTCCAGTTCCTTGATTTTATGTTTATGTTTTCGTTTCTCATTGTGTTCGACGTTTTTTGGTGTCCTGTACCCATATATGCATGTATATATACATGTAGAGGTAGGTACGTACATATATGTATGTATATATGCATATGTTTTATTTATTAATTTCTTATATATATATAGAATGGTTGTATACTGTCAATGTAACGTGAACGTGACAGTAGGGGATTACACCACCGCTGTTTATCCCTAGAGAGCATCGACGCTTCCTGATGGCTTCGACACAGGAAGCGTCGATGCTCTCTAGGGCTAAACAGCGGTGGTGTAATCCCCTACTGTCACGTTCACGTTAGATTGACAGTATACAACCATTCTATCGCCCCACCACCGTACATATCTCTATGAGATATTTAGAAATTTAATATTTCTCCACGAGGCTCCGGCAGGGGGGAGGGAGGCATGGAAAACCCTGCTGTTCTCTTTCACCACAACTTTCTGTCACTCTTACTTCCTGTTTCTGATGAACCTATAGTTCAAAGGAGCTAGTCTTCTCACACTCCGTGTCACGCTCAATTTCCCCGAGAAGTACGTTAAAAGTACACGTGTCTGTGGAGTGCTCAGCCACTTGCACGTCAATTTCACGAGCAGGCTGTTCTGTTGATTGGATCAACTAGAACCCTCGTCGTCGTAACCGACGGAGTGCCGTAGTAATATATATATATATATATATATATATATATATATATATATATATATATATATATATATATATATATATATATATGTAGAAAGTTGAAAAGTAACACACGAGTTGATATGTATAAGGAAAATAATGCGAGGTAGAAAATGCTAAAGCAATTTTATCATGAACATTTTAGTACCGGTTTCAGTCTTTTGGACTTTTTCAACATAGAATAAAGAAAGAAAAACAATTAAATTGCGGAAAAATTAAATGAAATGTATTTTTTAAAAGATATTTCCATAGTCTTGAAATAGGTAGGACATTTTCCGTTTTTTCTGTCTGTCTCTCTCTCTCTCTCTTTTATTTTTGTGAAGGCTCGGTAGGTAATAGCAGAACTGAAGAAAAAGTTAATATGAGTGATGTTGGTTCTGGATTTTGATTGTTTAAGCAGCAGCATCCGAAGAAGATGTTGAAGAAAGAGAAGAATGAGTAGGAAAAGAAGAGAAAGAAGAAAAAGACGGGAGTTGTATGATAGTAGTAGACTGTTCGTGGGCCTCAATGGTCAAGAGACCTAAAAGTGACCTGTCGTGGTTGTAGTTTTTAATATTTGCGTGAGTATTATTCTAAGGTCCATGTAGTAGTGTCATTTGTGGTGGAAACATTGAAAAGGGGTTTATATTTTGCAATAAAATATGTTTCTTTGCTAATGCGCTGACTATAGGTTGCATTGTCTCTGAATTTATAGAGGGGGGAAATTCTGAAGTTGGGTTGTTCGTTAGTGGTGCCAGTCCATGCCAGAGAATGACCTACATTGATCCCAGATTCAAATTCGCGAATACAGAAAAATAGCATTAAGCGAACACATCGCTTAATGCTAGTGGTAGACATTTCTCTACCACTATAATCATTTCTTAAATATAGCCACGAAACACGTGTCGTTATTCTACAATTCATATACGTTATTATTATTATATTATTATTATTATTATTATATTATTATTATTATTATTATTTTGCAATTTATTTAATCATTGACATTTTATTGTTATTTTAATGTTAATATTTCTATTATATGTAATTTTCTAGATGGTGTAATTTAATTGTTCATTTTGAATTGATAAAAGGTGGTTTTTTTTCTAATTATATATATATATATTTAATGTAGGATAAAATTTTTTCTTTCAGAAAAATTTTTTATCAGTAGCCAGCATATTAAAAAATACCTTTAACGGTTAAAATTATAAACAACTTATAAATAAGGGCAAACGAAAAAATTTCTAATGCCAAATATGGCGAAAAATTGGACATATTGTCCATTACCATATAATTTTTTACAATACGCACGCTACTTAAAAAAAGCTGACAGAAATTTCTAAAAAATTCCATTATTACCATATTGGACCGATTTCAGGGTTAGTTCGTAAGAACCCTCCCTTCGTCAGTGATACATGTGTTTTTGGTCATGCGTTTCTTCCTTACGTGTTTTTGGTCATGCGTTTCTTCTCTGATTTGTAGGACGCACAAACCACCCCTCCCATGGGTATGAGTAAGTATTTCATTTATTTCTTTGCCACATGTATCACTGACGAAGGGAAGGTTCTTACGAACTAACCCTGAAATCGGTCCAATATGGTAATAATGGAATTTTTTAGAAATTTCTGTCAGCTTTTTTTAAGTAGCGTGCTTATTGTGAAAAATTATATGGTAATGGACAATATGTCCAATTTTTCGTCATATTTGGCATTAGAAACTTTTTCGTTTGCCTTTATTTATAAGTTGTATATATATATATATATATATATATATATATATATATATATATATATATATATATATATATATATATATAAAGTTATTAATTCAAACTAGTATAGGAATAGAAGAAAAGAAGTTGAGAATGCATTGAGAATATATTAAAATTAATTAGAGTTCAATTATATTTTAAAACGTAGGAATACACTTGACCGGTTTTCGAAAGTGTATATTTGTGTCGCGAATTATGTCTATTCTGGTCCTTGCTATAAAATAGTTTATTCTGAAAGTAGGAATGTGGCTTGGAATGTTGTACGTTAACTTGCAAATTGATTAGTTTGTTCATGTATTCACCTTACGTAAAAGTCACATGAGAAGGTCACATAAAAGCTTTTCCCCATTGAATATGTCATACGAGAGTTAGAAAAGAGAGATATGAATAAGTGATGTAATAATTGTTTACATAAAAATGTTATAGGTAATTATTGTGTATTATACTGTCGAAGAAATAATTTTACCAGTTAGTGCTACTTCACCCCTATTAACATATTAAAAGATACCCCTTGTTTGTTTACAAGGTGTAGGGCAGTGGTTCCCAACCTGTGGTCCTCGGACCCCTGGTGTTCTACAAAGGTAGTACTGGGAGTCCGTGAACTAAATTCGAAATTTCATATATATATATATATATATATATATATTTCTTTACTACCCACGAGGGGCTGAACACAAAGGGGACAAACAAGGACAGAGCGTGCTGACGTTTCTGCCAGCTCACCGATATATATATATATATATATATATAAATATAACAATTTAGGAATGGCCTAAACAGGCCATTCGTCCACCAGAAAGAGCAGCCAGAACTCAAACCGCTAAGTAGTGCAATTCGGAAATAAGGTGAAAATTTAAAAACGTTTACCCTAATTCATCTTTTATACGATGCATCGTTTCGGTGTTTTTAATGATAGACCAGCTTAATTAAATTAAATTAAGCTAGTCTACCATAGGTCACACTTCATCAGTAAAAGAAACCTGGAGAGACGAATATACACGAGGCGACTGTATCAATGCCTCGGGAATATCTGTCTTAAAATTTTCAAGACCAACGCATTCGCGCCAAACTTATATATATATATATATATATATAATATATATATACTCACATGAGGATAAGCATATTAAAAGGGGTCCGTAAGGAAAAAACTCGTTTAAATAAAAGGGGTCCTAGATAGTGAAAATGTTGGGAACCACTGGTGTAGGGTGAGATAACAAGGTGTGGAGTAAACGAGATAGATGATAGCTATGTTAATGAATAACATTCTAAGCCAAATTGTTAGTTTGAAAACAAATTATTTTTATAGGAATAGTCAGAATAGACTTAATTTGGGAGACAGCCCCATATACTATACACTTTTGAAAATCTAATGTGAAATTGGCAAAGTGTATTCCTATATTTTAAATGTAATTAAATTCTAATTAATTTTAATATATTCTCTGAGCATTTTCAGTTTCATTTCTTCTACACACACACACACACACACACACACACACACACACACACACACACACACACACACACACACACACACACACACACACACACACACACACACAAACACACACATTTATATGTACATATATATGTATGTGTGAATATATGTATATATGTATGTATCAGTTATGCTACTACGTATGGAGGTACTGACCCCACTGTATCTGACACATAGACCGTTTCCTCTGATTTTCATCTAACATCCACCACTGGTTTTCATCTAACATCCACCACTCCATTTATGGTACTACTCAATTGCTGTTATCATCTGAGAGTAGTACTGGCACATATTACTTCCCCTTCCTTCAGGTCATTTCCTTCCTCCCCACACACTCTCTCTCTCTCACTTCCATCCTTATTGTCATCTCTGCCCACACTATTTCCACCTATCACTTCCATGCTGTGTCTTCAGCTATTGCTCTCTTCCCTCTGCTATACTCCATTTTTAACACTTATCTGCTATTAATCTCAATGCTCTCTCATATTTACTATAGTCCTCTTATATTCCTCCATATCACCCTCTCCACTCCTCCTACACTCTCTATGTCATCCCACTACTTGCTGATATATTTTCCTTCCTCACCCACTCCTATATCCCTCACCTAATCACCTTACTCTTCACGATACTGGTTTTTACCTTCAGCTGCACATCCACCCTTGCTCGTCACTCACTACATTCACATCTACTCATATATTTAACTCTCTGTTACTCCCCACCGACATTTTTTGAAAATGACCTTTCTCTCATCTCTTTCTATGACTAACTGTCTGTGTCCTCTCTTGTGCTCACCTTCTTGTTCATTGAGTTTGCTCTAGTACCCTATCACTACCACCTTTTAACTTCTTCAGTCATTTATTTCCCGCTGTTAAACTGTAGCCTTTCTACATCCTGGCATAAAGCCTTCCACCTTCACCTCTCCTCTCAAATACTCCCTTCTTTAATAGTGAGAGCTTTTTCCTTTTTCTATTTCCCTGTACTTTTTCTGTCTTACAAGTCCATATGGTGACTTGACAAATACCAGTGGCATTAAAAAGCACCCATCCCTACAGTACCTCCAGATATTTCTACCTGGATACGCGTGTTTGTAAGAAATGATGCCGTCAAGGGACCACTTACATCTCCCTACATTGGACCCGATCGCGTTCTTAAAAAGCACACCGAAATTCTTCACTGTGGACATTCACGGAAAAGGGGATTGTCTCTATCGACAGAGAAAAAAGCCTTTTCCGAAACATTTATGCCACTTACTGACACATCATCATTCCACAAACACCGTCACCCACACAAGTACCACATCCACTCACCAAAACACCAACTACACAAACACATGCTTCACCTTACAGGACACGTCCTGGCAGATCGGTTCATAGACCGAAGAAATTGTCTCAGACTATTTACATCACTTAACTTTGCTTCGCCCGCGACTGTTCCAGAGAATAGACTTATGTTGCTATAGACACCGCATTCATATTTTCTTTCTTTCTGTATCATTGTACATATATGCTTTGTTCTATTTGATGGACACCTTTCTTTACTGAACGTTTTTCCTTGTTGTTCCTCTTTTGATTGCTAAATGTTTTGTTCATATTTTATTTTACATACATATACACATACATGCTGTCTGCCGCATGCTATCCACTCCGACACATTTCTAGGTTTATTCTAGCAGAATGCTTTTCTCAAGCCTTTTCTCATCCGGCAAAAAGCCCCTTGCGTGTTTTTGTCATGCGTTTCTTCTCTGGTTTGTAGGACGCACAAACCACCTCTTACAAACTTATTTTTTTTTGTATCACGTAGCGTTCCATGCATTTTCTTTCTTTGGTGCCTGATCAACACCAAGTCTCTTGCATGTTGGAACTTCCTTCTTTTGCCGCCATCTTTATGGCTCGACTCTCTTCGCTAGTCACTGTCGGTTTTCTAGCACCTAAAACCTTTGCCTCTGCAAACGACTCAGTTTTGCAGGCAAATTCTTGGCAAAGCCCACTCTCACAGCAGCCAATATTCTCTTAGTTACCTTGATTTTTCGCATTCCCGTGATTTCCGTTTAGTTGCACGTAGGTCCATCACGTTTGCACATCAAGTTTTACTGGTTACGCGACCTCTTTCACCTCTTCGCTACAGAAATCTGTTTCTTTTATCATCTATTTTGTCTCCCACAAAATGACTTGTGGTGGGGCCGTCTGTAGCGAACTCTAGTGAGTTTCGTCTCTCTATTATATAACAGACATATGAACATAGCAGGTAACAGCTAACCTTTGAGCGCTGTTTTGGACCCCGTTGTTCCTACCACTCCGATTGGTTGGTATTGGTGCAATTTGTCTCATACTCTATCGCGCGCCAATATGCAACCCAACCCAACCAATCACAGCTTTCAAGTAAGTCACATGAGACAGTCTGTTCCAAACAAACATTTGAGCCTACCCGTCAGCTATAAAAGCTCACCTCTTCCTAAGCTTGGCGTTAGTTGGTTTCCGACTTCCTATGGTCTGACCACTGACCACATTACAGCGACCTCAATCTTCGTCGCCACCATGATGTCTCTCACCAACGTCGTCAACATCTACACAGCACCATCACATTGCACTGGTTCTTACACATCGCTCTTCGTGAGATTCTCGCCAGGGTTAACAGCTAACATAAAACCCACGCAGATGCATGTAGATATATGAACAAACGTCCATCAACTACTTCCGTTCAGCTTGTGTATATATATACGTGTGACCACAATAAACGTATATAAAGTTATCCCCTTTGTTCCATGTATTTCTTTACTGAGTTCCTACCACAATAACATTACAGCCTTCTGAGCGGAGTCATTAGATGGAATACTATCCATCCATCCTTACTTTCCTTATTGCACACGGACTCCGTAAATAGAGCTATAAGAATCGCGTCAGCGTGATTCGTAGGATTCTACCAACAATCCAACCGTCTAGTTCTAGTCAGCTGCATAAGGTGCACAAAATTCTACATCCTCTTCGTAAACCCGGCATATCCACACCATTAAACAACCAAAACTCTATGCACTGCTCACCCAACGAATAACCTGGATTGACTGGAATGTTTGAACAGAAATGCTCGCATGTTACATGCCCTATCCTTTATGGATATCCACTACGTCGATGGTGGTGATGGCGATCAAGAAGTGTATGGTCATGCAAACGCCGCCACCTTCTACTAGCGCGTCTCCAGTGTAACCCAAGAATAACAGAATATTTTATGCTTGGATTATTCTGGTTACTATATTTACTATTTGTTTTTGTATTATGCACCCTGAGATGGTGTATTCCAGAATGCCAACGTTATGTATACTAAACACTTACATTCTGATCTCTGGGTATTGTGACTTACACTCTGTATCAGGATTCGTGTTCTTTATTTTACATGTAGTGCTAGTATTGATTTATTTGTACGTAGCACAACCTTTGACATCTGTCTCGCAGTATTATAATTATAATATTACATTACATTGTAGTGTATTATTGATTGCATTATTTTGAACTAAATTGTACCATAACGAATTTTCAGGTCGCGCTTTTTATCTGTTATATGATTTCATGAAGATGTCATTGTCCGTAGCAAGCAACAGTTCGTTGTCATAGCTGGTGTATGCTACTCTGGCATAGCAGGAAATCCTGTGCATGCATAGAGGAACGATAAACAGCAATGTGCATCGAACGTTGCATTTGCTTTCTATACTTTGGTATTTGACTTATGAGTTTGATTTTGTATTCTTCCACCATCTCGTGTATTTTTATGCCATCGCACTGTTACAAGATAGTTGATATTTCTAACTATATTGTCTTCTATCAGGATGAGTAGAAAGTAAGCAACGTTTTGAAATATGAAATTTATCACAATATATTTCAAAACTGCAGAAATTTTATTCATTAAAGTACCATTACAATCAATACATTTTTGCCCACGAGTAACATAAAAATCTGGAGTTCTGGAGCTGATGAACTCTTTGAACGTACTTTCAGCATCGGTTTGATTTTTAAACTCCTTCTCTCGCAGTAAACCATCAAGGTGCTTGAAAAAGTGGTAGTGGGTGGGAGAAAGGTTTGGGGAATAAGCTGGGTGGCGAAGAACTTCAATTTCTGGAGCGTTATTAATGAAACATGTGATCGAGCATTGTCGTGAAGAATGATTGGCCCTCTTCTGTTGACCTGTCTGGGACGGAGGAGTAGTAGTTTTTCGTTCATTTTTGGCAATTTTGTGGCAATATATTTCTGCAATAATGGTTTTTCCGGGTTTTTAAAAGTTATAGCGGATGAGTTCAGCAGTATACCGCCAGTCACTATAACCTTTTTGAAGAGCTCGGATTTAGGAAGGTTTTCGGTGCTTCATTTTGGTCCAACCACTGCGAAAAACGTTTTTTTAAAATTATTATTGTACAGAATCCACTTTCCATCGCAAGTTACAACACGGTCGAGAAATGGATTGGATTGGTTACGGAAAAGAAGCGCCGAGCAAATTTCATATTTGCACATTTTCTGATTTTCATTCAAGTCGTGTGGTACATATTTGTCGAACGTTTTTCATTTTCCGATCACATGCAAATGTTTGCAGGCAGTTTTCTGGCTAACTTGAAGTTCTTTTGCCAAATCTCGAGTGGTTTTACGTGGATCTTTCTCAATGACGGTCTTTAATTGGCCATCATCGATGAAAGATGGGCGTCCACTACGCTCACGATCTTCAAGGCACTGGTCTCCAATGCGAAGTCGTTTAAACCATTTTCGAGCTAACCACTCATTGGTCATTTCCTCACCAAATATTTCGTTGATATCGCAAGCAGTTTCAGCTGCTTTACGTTTTTTTTTTTGAAGTTGAATAGCAAAATTGCTCGAATACCACGCTTTGACTTTTCCATTTCAGATTATTGTAACAACAAAATTTTTATTGCCCACAGGGGGCTAAATATACAGGAGACAGTACATAAACACACACAACGGTACAATGAAAGTGGGGACATAAAAGCAGATGGAAGGATGAATGAAAATGAAATAAAATGAGTAATGAAATGATGACGCTCGACCCCACGTCTTCATTTAACGTTACAATCATACTTTTTCTTCTTTTTTTAAAAAAATATTTTAAAACTGTTAATCATTGTAAAATATCTATACCAAAGTCTTGTTTTAATTTAAATTATGGGCATCTCGCTGGTATCTATATTCTTTTCCACGTATTTAATGTTCTCTTCATATTCCTTTACTCGTTCTACATACACAGGATCGACTATAATATAACCCAAATTCCTGGGCACCTCATCACAAAGATACGTGCTCACATATATTGTCTTGTCCCAACGATGGATTTCATTTATAAGTTTGGCATTTGCTTCATCGTAAAAAACGATGTACTTCTCTTTTTCCTTTCTTTCCTTACAGGACAGGGATTGGGAAATTTGGGGCTCCTGTGTGCATATGCTCATTTTTCCGTGTCAGGTGGGGCAGTGAGAGGATTGGTGTTTTCAGGGGAAGGGTTGGTTTGGGTGGGAGTCGGGTGGGCGTGGGATGGGCTTCATCACTCACAGATTGTCTTCCTCCTTCTCTGTCTACTTTTTTTCCCCACCTTTCCCCATCCGTCTTCTTCCTTATCTTTGCTTATCTCTGCTTCTGCACTTGTTACTGCTGGAGGCGGAGGTGAGGCTTCCTTCCTCCTCACGGGCTTGGCTTGTATTTCTGCGATAGTGGAGGACATTTATAGCACCGAGGGATCCTGCCTGCCACTCTGACCCTCGGTATTATGTCCTCAACCGTGATTGTTTGTATCATTTTTCTAGGTCTTCCGAGGCGGCCTGGATCGTCATATCGAGACCTTGCCCCTGCCAATTCTTGTGAGCTGTACAATTCTTGTGAGCAGTAACATGTTTAAAGTGGATTGCATGTTAACAGTAACATTTAAAACAAACTGACCGGTGCCCCCCCCACCACTACCACAAATACATATACATACATACCTTCGAAACACGGAGTAGATGAAACAGAGGCGGCTGAAGAAGGGGAATTTTCCTTGTGTTGTATGTCTTGTGCTCTATTTTTTCGTTGTTTAAGAAAAAATGTTCATTTCCTTGGTTTTGTGTTTGTTATTATATACATAGGAGTGGCTGTGTGGTAAGTAGCTTGCTAACCAACCACATGGTTCCGGGTTCAGTCCCACTGCGTGACATCTTGGGCAAGTGTCTTCTGCTATAGCCCCGGACCGACCAATGCCTTGTGAGTGGATTTGGTAGACGGAAACTGAAAGAAGCCAGTCGTATATATGTATATATATATATATGTATGTGTATGTGTTTGTGTGTCTGTGTCTGTCTCCCTAGCATTGCTTGACAACCGATGCTGGTGTGTTTACGTCCCCGTCACTTAGCGGTTCGGCAAAAGAGACCGATAGAATAAGTACTGGGCTTACAAAGAATAAGTCCCGGGGTCGATTTGCTCGACTAAAGGCGGTGCTCCAGCATGGCCGCAGTCAAATGACTGAAACAAGTAAAAGAGTAAAAGAGTATATACATACACAAATACATGTATATGCACAAGTACATATATAAACACAAATACATATACATGCATATACATATATACATACGTACGTACATACACACACACACCTATAATATAGGTTTATACACACACACACATATATATACGTAGATATATGTGTGCGCGTAGATATAGTGACATCCATACACATACATATACAGCACATGTATATACATCTATGTACCTATCTTCCTATCTATCTACCTTCTTCTCTCTCTCTTTTTACACACACACACACACATACACAAGTGCTGTATGTACATATTCATATATGTACACATATATTTATACACACACACATATCTATCTAAATGCCCACACATATGCACACAATCATTTATATATGTATACACACACATATACCCCCGGGCGTGTATGAGTGTCCAAGTTAAACCTTTATAATGACTTTCATATTTTCTTACTAGTCATTTAAAAATACAACCGCATTCTTAAATACATTAGTGTTCCTAGACTTTCTGTCTCATGCTGCCTCTTAGCATTGCAGCGTTTTGTAGTGCGCAGGGATGAGTATAGGAAGTATGTTACTGATAAAATCATGATGGCCGGATCTAAGTTTGTTAATCAATCACGCGAAATTACTTTCGGCAACTGCCAGAAAATTGCTCTTGTGAATATGAGATTATATGTTTGTTCTTTGCTTTTTGCTCTTTTACTTGTTTCAGTCATTTGACTGCGGCCATGCTGGAGCACCGCCTTTAGTCGAGCAAATCGACCCCGGGACTTATTCTTTGCAAGCCCAGTACTTATTCTATCGGTCTCTTTTGCCGAACCGTTAAGTGACGGGGACGTAAACACACCAGCATCTGTTGTCAAGCAATGCTAGGGGGACAAACACAGACACACAAACACATACACACACACACACACACATATATATATATATATACATATATACGACGGGCTTCTTTCAGTTTCCGTCTACCAAATCAACTCACAAGGTTTTGGTCGGCCCGGGGCTATAGCAGAAGACACTTGCACAAGATGCCACGCAGTGGGACTGAACCCGGAACCATGTGGTTGGTTAGCAAGCTACTTACCACACAGCCACTCCTGCGCCTTTGTGTGTGGGTTTATTCTATTTTTTAAATTCTTTTACTTGTTTCAGTCATTTGACCGGGGCTATGCTGGAGCACTGCCTTTTAGTCAAAGAAATCGACCCTTGGACTTATATTGTGTAAGCCTGGTACTTGTTCAAGTTCAATCCTTCTTTTTGCCGAACCGCTAAGCTACGGGGACGTAAACTCACCAACATCGGTTGTAAAGCGATGTGGGTGGGGGTGGGGGGACAAACACAGACACAAAGATACACACATAAATATATACATATACTTATATATACAACGGGTTTCTACTTAATTTATTGACCCCGAAAGTATGAAAGGCAAAGTCGACCTCAGCGGAATTTGAACCCAGAACGTAAAGTCAGGGAGAATTTCCAGATTCGGTTTCGAATCTCAGGCAGGGTCATACGAGGTCCAACATGTATATGTTTATCGACTTAGCAACATTAATATAGACATGGTGATAAATTTGGATTGAAGTAGAAAGAATTCATATAACATTTGTAACACTTTCATTCACAGCATTGATAACATAAATTAAAGGGAAAAATGCTTCTAACGGGAATCAAAAGTAATAAGGTGGACTTTGGTTCTTTGCAGTCTAACGTTTTGCCTAACAATCTTTACCGTTTGAAGCTCTCCGTTTGGTACATGATCATCTTTTGTAGCTTTCAGAGTTACAAATTATTTCATTTCTAACATTTGATGTTTCTTTCTTATATTCATATTCAATAATTTATGAATAATTAAAGATATATCCACAAAGATTTGTATTTAAGCACCTGAAGCCTGAAAAACGTTTGTGTACGTCTGCATATATTACGACTGGCTGATTTGGTGCTACATGTTTCTGTTTACATATATCTGGACTATATTTGTGCACTTATCAATAGAGGCTGTTGATACGGAAAATTGATTAATTGCTTGCGGAGGATTTGTGAATGAATAAAAATTGATTATTAAATCTTGTGTCTGTTTACGTATTGGAATCTTTATAGAATTACCTCTTCTGAGTGTTGAATTATAAAAAAAATAGTAAACTCTTGGCTATGTAAAATCATGCAAGGAATCTAATTTTTTGGAATTCACTTTAACCCTTTCCGAACTAACCGCATGGGTTTAGGTTACGAGATTTCTCATTTTAAAGCGTTTGTTGCGACCAGCAACAAAATAACTGAAGCTGAGATTCGAAACCGAATCTACCTTTTTATTAATTGACAAGCAATTTTCCGGTCTATTGTTTTCTCCTCTCCGCACTTGAAGATTAATGTGAATAAGTTGACCTGTTGATCTTTCTCTGATCGTGAAAAGAGCAAAACAGATCATTCTGGAGAAATTCTGCTGTTCTCAGTTGACCTACTTTAATTATAAAACATATAAATACACAGTTAAATGTTAAGTCCACCTCTTTGGTAAATGCGATGCAAAACCAAGAGCATCGGCCGATTCCATAGTCAAAGAGTGACATGCGAGAATAGAACTATCGCTCTGTAGGATATTGCCAATGAACTCATAACAGACGAACTATATAGACGAGGTCCTTGACTGCGGGTTAGCTATCGAGCAGGTCCGCAGATAGAAAGGACTTCCGGTTAGGCGGTAAATGAAACTCGGGTTTAAATGGCCGATCGTTTTCTTCCTCGCAGTGTAGATGACTGAAGCAGAATAAACGATACTTCGGCACACTCTCGTTTGTGATTATTTTTATGTATAGCTTAACAAAGTCATAACTCTCTCTAGTTATAAAGACAATTGTTACAATATCTTTCTTCGTAGCAGTCGCAGAGAAGCTACAAACATAGAGAATGAACCATGGACAGAAACCATATTACTGCATTTACAAACAAAAGTAAATGACCTTCGTAATAATGTTCTTCTTTCATTCATTTTTCCAAGACATCTTCACGTTCAGTCATTATCGTAACACATCCATATTTAAATTAAAACCTGAAATTACAATTTTATGTAAGACAGTTTTACGTATTATTTATTCTAAAGATCATTTTAATAACGTGAAATTTTACTTTAGAAAATTTCTCCAACTGATCAGGACTGGTACTACACACTTGGCCAAGTAGTAGTCATAATACACTAAAATCTGGGGGGGGGGGTTGTAAAATTCTGAACATCTTAAATACTAGAAACTTGAAATCGTAGAAATAATGAGAGCAAGGAACATCACTCCCAAGGCGGCAAGCAGGGAGAAACGTTAGCACGCCGGGCGAAATGCATAGCGGTATTTCGTCTGCCGTTACGTTCTGAGTTCAAATTCCGCTGAGGTCGACTTTGCCTTTCATCCTTTTGGGGTCGATTAAACAAGTACCGGTTACACACTGGGGTCGATATAATCGACTTAATCCGTATGTTTGTCCTCTCTGTGTTTAGCCCCTTGTGGGTAGTAAAGAAATAGGTATTTCGTCTGCCGCTACGTTCTGAGTTCAAATTCCGCCGAAGTCGACTTTGCTTTTCATCCTTTCAGGGTCGATTAAATAAGTACCAGTTACGCACTGGGGTCGATATAATCGACTTAATCCGTTTGTCTGTCCTTGTTTGTCCTCTCTGTGTTTAGCCCCTTGTGGGTAGTAAAGAAATAGGTATTTCGTCTGCCGCTACGTTCTGAGTTCAAATTCCGCCGATGTCGACTTTGCCTTTTATCCCTTCGGGATCGATAAATTAAGTACCAGTTGCGTACTGGAGTCGATCTTATCGACTGGACTTCTCCCCCAAAATTTCGGGCCTTGTGCTTTGTGTAGAAAATAGCGATTACTCCCTGAACAGTGGAAGATGGAAGATAGATGGAAGGTTGGAAGGTGTAGTGACCAAGCACGTGATGTGGCGTGAATCATTAACGATTTTGACTGATACGTTTGATAATGGTTTCATATGTTGACTGATACGTTTGATAATGGTTTCATATGTTGGCACAAGGCGAGCTATTTTACGGGATGCGATAGTAGATTACATCGACCCTCTTTACATTCCGAATGTAAAGATCAAGAAGATATGCTGTTAAGCATTGTGTCCAACATGTTAAGGGTTTTGCCAGTTAGCACGCCCGGCAAAATCCTTAGCATGGTTTTATTCGTCCTTAACGTTCTGAGTTCAAATTCTACCGAGGTCGACTTTGCCTTTCTTCTTTTCAGGGTCAATAAAATAAGGACCAGTCGAGCACTGGGGTCGATGTAGTTGACTTATTCTCCCCTCTGAACTTGCTAGCCTTGTGCCAAAATTTGAAGCCAATATTTGAGCTGGCAGCGTCTTTAACATTCTGAGTTCAAATTCCGCCGAGGTCAACTTTGCCTTTAAAATTTCAGGGTCAATGAAATAAGTAACTGTGGAACACTGAGGTCGATGTAATCGTCCTAATTCTCGCCCGAAATTGAAAAACTTGTGCCAAAATCTGAAACCAAAATGTTATAGATTTCTTGCGCACAAGTTAATTATAATTTTTCAACTTCATTTTTCAGTTTGTATGAAAAAAAGGTGAAGAATTTGTAGAAAAAAAATGTTAAAATGAGTGCACAATCTAAGGCTGGATAAAAGAGGAATAGACGGTAGTTGGAAAGGGAGTTGCATATGGTAAAGCTAGCCTTGGTTGCTGAATATCTTAATTTCATCCGTTCTATTTCCAAATCTATCAAAGTCTATGAATTATATCTCTCAATAGAAATATAGCCATAAAATGGTTAATCTTGGAATAGATTTGTTTCAGAAATAAACAATATTTTATCTATGTCAATCCTCTGATTTAATTTAGTGTTGTAAGTTATAATGAAGAAAGTTTATCGGCAGCTTTTACTGAAGGTGCAAAGGAAGCTATTTAATAAGATTTGTGAAAATTTGACCAAAGTTTATTACATCTAAATGTTGGTTCAATAAGGGCACTTCTACGTGGTTGTTCGAGCTGCTAGAAACAGCAGCCAAATTTTACTCAGGTAACACTACGGCGTCTTAGATGATATGTTCCGGGGGTCCATGTATACAAAAAATATAATACAGGATAGTCATAGCTGAAATATCCCTGGCCATAGATTTGCTTGATTAGGGTTGATCTGGAGTCAAGCAACAGCAAAAACAGGGGTAACATCACCATCAGCTGTCAAACCAGTGAAGGAGTACCTACGTAGCCGCTTTTGTCCTGCCAAATCTCTCACGCTGGACAATGACTAGTTATCCCTAAATCACACCGTGCTGATTTAAACTAGGAGCAACGTATTAATTAATGTAGTCCTAAATATACTATGTCGAAAAATAGGTCAGGAGGACAACAGGTGAAGAGCCTTTGATCCTAGAGCTGTTGGATCACAGCTGACTGGTGACAAAAATTAACAAAAATAATAACTCTTGTCATTAGCTAGCATCCAAGTAAGAAAGTAATGTTATCATAGTGATTTCGTGTTTTGGGAAATGTATCTCTTGCAATTATACCCATAAAAGAGGTTTACCAAGTACAAAGAATGAGGTAGAACAAATGACCAACATAATTTCCTGTTTGTTTCTAAGTAAATAAAACAAGTTTATCTGAACGGTCAAAGGTTTACACAACTAATTCTGGAGTTTTCATGTTGCTGATTTATTCAATGGAACTGGTAGGTATCCTTTGCAGGAGTATATATATTCAGCACTATAACTACACGTGTACTGTTGGCGATTTATTTTCCTTCTCTGGACTTTTCCCCTTTCTCCTTTCCGACGAAGAGCCATGCTCGAAACCTCAAACTCTCTCTCTTTTCACCGAGTGTAAAACTAATACATTTCTTATGCACTTCCTCCTTTTGACCGTTTTTATTTGTTTTATTGAATTGTTGAATTGTTTGTTTATTTGAATTGACTATATATATATATATAATATATATATATATATATATATATATATATATATATATATATATATATCATCGTGTTCCTTTCGGTTGAAGAGCGTAGGCTCGAAACGTAAAAGACTTTCTCACCTTTCCGAGCGTCAAACTAATACATCTGCTTGTTGTTTATACACCTGTCTTCGTCTTTTGTTTTTCTGTAAATTTCAACGATGTATGTATAAACACACACACACACTCACAAGTCAACTTAAAGGGTTTTTGTAGCTGAAACCAAATTTTCTCTACTTTTAAATATATATATATATAAGTTTTTATAAGATACCCTTTGTTACTTGTTTATCTATTCTGTTATTCTTTTCTATTTGTATTGATTATCGGTATAATGAATTTTATAGCTTTTGAAGGTAATTATTAGATCTGTGCTTGATTATGTTTTGAGAATTTTCTATACGTGTACACATATATATATGTAGACACACACACACATATGATGTGCGTACATATATATATACACGAGCACACACATCACACGCGTATATTAAAAGCAACAAGAGAATCTTTTGAGAAATTTATCATGGACAAAAGAAATAAAATGTATATACTTTTATCAAAATATGCTACCGGTTTCAATTGTTTTACCAAACGATTCAGTCATGCTATCAGAGAAGGGAAAATAACTTGAAATAAATAAAATTAAATTTTCATGATATCAGTTCTGGGCGTTCACATGTTTTTTATCATAAAATTCACATAGTACTGGAAGCTGGTTTCTATGTGATGGTTGCCGGGTCATAAGTAGTAGCTACAGTTTCAGCAGTTATACGCGCACGCACACACACACACACACACACACGGGTTTCTGTACAGCCTCCGTCAACCTAAGAGTAGTCACTGAAATGAACTCGAGGCTTTCCTTGAAGACACTTGCAGTTGCTCAAGGCGTTGCACAATGAAAACGAATGTCCAACAACCTGATTGAGAAACGAAGTTGTTAACCTCACAATTGCAACTCTACTCTTTAGCGTGTTTTTTGGGGGGTTTTATTGAGAGTGGAGGATTAATTAGAAAGAAGTTATACATGTTGAGTGCCATTAGCAAAAAGTTAAAGAATACACAGACGCATACAATTTGTTTCATTAAGATAGTGAAATGGCAGAAACGGTACCGAACCAGATAAAATGGGTTTCCTCATTTGGGTACGTAATTTACTTGCTGAGATCAAATTCTTTAGCCTTTCTATGTCTACGAAACAAATTTTGCTGTGGAGTGAATACGTTAAAAAACACACCCATTTAAGAAAATCTAGCTTTATACAGAAGCATAGCCGGTAAGTTCACCGCCATCAATTCATCTTTTTTTACAATAAAATAGTTTAAAACTATTAATGGTGAGATACTATGAATATAATAAATTTCTGAGCGATGTATAAACAGTAGCCGCACGACATCTTGAAGTATATTTGCCACTCCAATGTGGCTAACCCTAAGGGTTAATGCTACTGTAGCTTGTAGTCCAAGGAAGATATCTCCTGCTGGCTATTGACACACTATCTATGCCCTATCAGTATTTGCAAAGGGAGGTCATCGTTTCCATCTCCAACCTGACATGATACACACGGACTCAAGTTTCTAGGTATTGACCCGTCATCAGCGTGTGACAACCACCGGTTGGCGATGGATTCTCAATGCAAATATATATACTTTTTTCAATGACGAAAAGTCACTGATCTCGAAAAAGTGGAAACAAGCAATAATAAATCCCTGAGCGAGGTACGGTGATGACGAGTCAATACCCATAAAGTCGGGTCCATGTGTATCACGTCAGGCTGGAGATGGGAACGATGACTTCCCTTTGCAAATACTGATAGAGCACAGTGTGTCAATAGCCAGCTAGAGGAGATGTCTTCCTGGAGCTACAAGCTATAGTAGCATTAACCCTTAAGGGTTAGCCACATTCAATTGACAAATATATTTCACGATACTATGAATATATTTTCTTGGTAAACTTTCCTCACGGTGAATTGATGGCGATGAACTTCTCTGCGGTGAATTGATGGCGGTGAACCTACCTGTAATCATATGGAAGTCAAGGTTATTTAACGTAATCAACATTATGATATGGTAACAGTATTAAGGCGGCGAGCTGGCAGAAACGTTAGCATGCCGTGCCGGGCGAAATGCTTAGCGATATTGCGTCTTTCTTTACGATCTGAGTTCAAATTCCGCCGAGGTCGACTTTGCCGTTCATCCTTTCGGGGTCGATAAATTAATTACCAGTCGCGTACTGGAGTCAATCTAATCGACTGGTTCACTCCCTAAAAATTTCGGGCCTTGTGCCAAGAGTAGAAAAGGATATGGTAACAGTAATGGCACATAAAATATGTTTATTGGTTTCTACTCATAATTGTTAATCGAGGAATATTGTTGATTAAATCAAAAGCACTGCTGGTTCTTACTGTACAAACCCTACCCATCCTTCGAGGAGTATTGTTGATTAAATCAAACGCACTGCTGGTTCTTATTGTACAATACCGACCCATCCTTCGAGGAGTATTGTTGATTAAATCAAACACACAGCTGTTACTTGTACACACCCGACCCAGCCTTCTGAGGAGAAAATGCAAAGTCGACCTCAGCAGAACTGAAATTCAGATTTCAGAGTCACACCTTAATGTACCACAAAACATTTTGTCATCTGGTTTCGCCACATATTCTAGAAAAAAAAAAGACATGTTTATTATAATGAAAGGTTTGTTAAAAATTCGAATCTTGTACAGAGTGGATGAGTTGTTAAAGTCGTCGGATAGATTCTCTTACATAATGCACTCCTATTTTCTAGGTTTAAATTCTACGAAGGTCGATTTTACTTTTCATTTTTTATAGGTTGGCAAGTAATGTAGCGGAAGTGGAATCGATTTCCCCATCCCTTTCTCTCTTCTAATGTATATGTCAATTTCTCTCTTTCTGGAAGAAATCGGATGTTATCAGACTTGGAGCGGATGGGCTACACAAGATCGAAAAAGTGAGCAAGAAACATCGCCTGTCACAACGAAGCACAACAACAGAATTTGAAGCCCCGAGGCACGGTACATGGTTTTTGATACTATGGATTTGCAACTGGGAGGTTCTTCTCCAATGTGCGAAGTTCTTTCGAAAGAAGGCTAATAGCTGCCCATGCATACAACCCCGCTCTCTATGCTACCGATATTGTTCTAATAAAAGACAAACGGCCGGTACAGCTTGGCACCGTCCTCATTGGAGCGTCGTTGCAGTCAACTTGCAAAATGTGGCTACAGATAACGCAATGTGTCTCGTCCTCGTCCGACTATCTAACAATTCCACACCCATCCATCGTTCTGGGCTGACTATTTATTTATTGATCCCAAAAGGATGAAAAGTAAGGTTGACCTCAGCATGATTTGAACTGAAACAGTAGACAACTGGAACAAATACTGCATGTCATTCTATCGGACGCTTTATAACCTCTACCCGATAAAACCGTCAAGATATGATGGCATATTATCAATCCATGACACAACATTATGGTTTGTTTTAACATTTGCTGATGGAAGTAAATAAAATGTGCCTTTTCATTAATTTTTCATTATCTCTTTCACGAATGAAGCATTTCTGCTATCAGAAACATCACCAGAGATTTATATTAAGAGATAAAGCACACTCGTACAGTGCGGCACATTGGACAATTGACTTTTACTTTAGCCTCGAACCGACCAAAGACTTGTGAATGAATTTGGTAAGCAGAAACTGTGTGGAAGCTCGTAGTATATATGTGTGCGTATGTGTGTGCGTGTACGTGTGCGTGCGTGTGTGTGTTTGTCCATTCATCCTACTGCTTGACATCCGGTGTTGGTTTCTCTTCGTCTGTGTAACCACTAGGTTCGGCAGCTGAGACCGATATTAAGTACTAGACTTTAAAATAAGCATTGGACTCGATATGTTCAACTGAAACCATTCAAAGCGGTGACCCAGCTTAGCAGCAGAACAATGACTGAAACAAGTAAAAGATAAAACATGAAAACATAAAGAGGTTAAACCATAGAATCAAGCTTGATCCATATTTCTAAGAAGAGCTCTCAGAGAGTGCAAACCTGCGCCAAGGCAACACCAACGTCCTGATTTTTTTTTATTACTCACAAGGGGCCAAATATATATGGGACATTACAAAACAATACAGGACACATAATCGGGGAAATAAAAATACAGAAAGAAATCGAGTGAAGAAGAAAAAATAAAACGGAATGAATGAAAATTTGAAAATGATAAAATGAGGCGCAATGTCCACTCGACCATCGAAGTCGAGTGGTTACATTTAGACACTATTTTTTGAACAGTTTTTTTTTTCTTTTACAAGTTCACATCTTCATTTTTAAATGTTCATATTTTAAAATATTTTTTTAACTTTCCAAGTCTTTATGCTGAATTATGGGTGGTAGGGTATCAAACCCCAATTGAAAATATATACTTTGCATATGTTTTTATAAACGTGTTGTATCTATCTTCGTTCAATAATACACACTTTTGTCCATCCGTGAAATCCTCCCTGGGTAGTTTCACCCTTATTAAACCCTTCCACTTGGAAATCCTTTTTTCCACGTCCACATTCTTACCCTAGTAAACTACAAATGCATAATTTTTCAAAAGCTGCTCTTCAGTCCCTCTACTGATTCCCGATCCTTTGGTTCTGTTTCAATCGTCTCAATGTGTTTAAATATAGGCGGCTCCTTACCTTTTTTGGGTGTCTTATCTGGTTCTGTTGCTAGTCTTTCAGAGTGTTCCTTTGTTGTCACCTTTTCCTTCCTTTTGGGTCTGACAAACCCGTCACTCCCCTCACTTTTCGCTTTCGTTTTGCCTTTCTTTGACTCCACCTCTTCCGTATCCCTGGCACACTCTATATCACTTTTGCTGTCTCCGTCCGTTATTGAGTCACTTGGTACTTTGGTTTCAACTGCTTCTTGGTCCCTCTCCACAGCCTTCACACTTTGAGGAGGCTTATGCCTGGAGCACTGCGTCTTCATGTGGCCCCTTGTTCCACACTCATAGTAATTTGGTCTTCGTCCTTCAACAATCACTTTGAAGGAACTCTCTCCCGGAATTTCTATCTGGTAGAAGACTCTTTCGATGTCCTTCAAAGTGGCAAAAAGCCACATCCCGACGCCGTACCCCCAACAGTTCAACTTGATTTTTCCCACTGATACTATTTCGGGATTCTCCTTGGTGGTAGCCATAACAGCTGCTATCAACTACGCTGGCTTTATTTCTGGTAGCACACTTCCAATGCGAATGCGTACACTTCGCCTGCCCCTGTATGTGGGCAAGAGCGTCACAGTCTCGAAGAGAAAACATGCAACAACAATCCAAAACCGTGGTCAAGAATGACGAAACTCAGAACTCAAACAAACAAGTTGTTAGTCTGCAACACCAACGTCCTTAAATAATTATTACCCACAAAGAGCTAAAAATAGAGGTTATACATTACAAAAACAATATAAAACGCACAACAGGGGAAATAAAAATACAGAAAGAAATCGAGTGAGGAAGAAAAAATAAAAAGAATGAAAATATGAAAATATGAAAATGATAAAATGAGGCACAATGTCCACTCGACACCCGAAGTCGAGTGGTTACATTTAGACGTTATTTTGGATGTTTTTTTTACTCTTTTTTTTATAATTTAAAAAGTTCATATTCTTTTACTTGTTTCAGTCATTTGACTGCTGCCATGCTGGAGCACCGCCTTTAGTCAAAGAAATCTACCCTAGGACTTATTCTTTGTAAGCCTAGTACTTATTCTATCAGTTTCTTTTGCCGAACCGCTAAGTTGCGGGGATGTAAACACACCAGCATCGGTTGTCAAGCGATGGTGGGGGACAAACACACACACACACACACACACAAACACACACACACACATGCACACACAAACACGCACATATATATATATATATACGACGGGCTTCTTTCAGTTTCCATCTACCAAATCAACTCATAAGGTTTTGGTCGGTCCGAGGCTATAGCAGAACACACTCGCCCAAGGTGCCTCGTAGTAGGACTGAACCCGGAACCATGTGGTTGGTTAGCAAGCTACTTACCACACAGCCACTCCTGCGCCTATAAGCCACTCTTGCGCCTATATCTTCATTATTTTTATAATGTTCATATTTTAAAAAAGTTTTCAACTCTATAAGTTCAATTACGGGTGGTGGGGCATCAAACCACACCGGCCCGTCAAATGAAGTAATATACCTTGCATATGATTTTCTGAACGTGTCGTATCTATCGACATTCAATAGTACACACCCTTCCTCCTTCTTGAAATCCTCCCTGGGCAGCTTCACCCTTACTAATCCCTTCCACTTGGAAATTCTCCTTTCCACATCTACAGTCTTTTTTCTGAACGGCATTATATATTGGTTTTGCGACTTAAGATTCTCTATTTTTATTCCAGGACAGTCTTTTTTCTGAATGGCATCATATATTGGTTTTGCGACTTAATGTTGATAGGACGGTATACCTTCCTACGCAACATTTTGGAGCCGTTGCTAATCAGATGTATGATGTCTTCCCAAGAAATATGACATAATCTGCATTACGGTTGCATTTTGGAACTCCACAGACTTCACTGTCTCTTTTGTTGATTAGGTATTTAGTAGTAATCTCCTGTTCTTGGATTGCAAATCCATCGCCTTCGAAGTGTAATGTCATATAGCGATCACGAGTCCAAAAGAGTCTTCGCTTCATGTCAACGTATTTTCTTCAAGTCTACGAGAAACATACCTATGCATGGTCATCTTTGTTATGAGCGTTTCAGTTCCATACTGTCTTGGAAGTATGCTTGTCTAGCTGATTTGGGGTTGTATGGGGAGGGGGTCACCAAGAAGAGAGTACTTCCTGAGGAGCTCACTTCCAAACACATAGGATATTGTTTGCTTCACTTTTCAAGTTAATGTATTTATTTTTGCTGCTGTTCTTTAGCAAATGTTGTCTGAGAGAAACTATACGACATTCGAAGGATGTCTGCACTGATCTCAAGCCCCTACCTCCTTTATCACTTTTTAGGTAGAGCCACTATTTTTGTGGCGATTTCCAGTTGATGATAGAGTCTTGCGAGTTTTAATATCTTTGAAGTGGATTTCTTCTACAGACCAGTCAAGTATCCCAAATGTCGGAATCAGCATTGGTACAGCAAATGTATTGTGGGATATTGTCGTATTGCAAGGGGAGAGTCCGGACTGCCATATTTTTCTTAGTCTGGTGTAATAAAGGTCACTTTATCTTTATTCACAGTACTTTGGTATGATATATTTTCATCAATGCCAAGATACTTGTAGCATTGCATGTATGTATGTATGTATGTATGTATGTATGTATGTATGTATGTATGTATGTATGAATTATGTATGTATGAATGTATGTGTGTATGTGTGTATGTATGTGTGTATGTATGTGTGTATGTATGTATGTATGTATGTATGTATGTATGTATGTATGTATGTCAAGAGCAGGGCTCATTAGCCACCAACGGAGCCGCAAATGCAAAATATAAGTTAGTCCTAGAGCGCACAATGTTCCTAAAGGTCGGCAATGGTCTTCCTCGGTCACGAGTGGACGGCCATCATGTATGTATGTATGTATGTATGTATGTATGTATGTATGTGTATGTATGTATGTATGTATGTATGTATGTGTGTATGTATGTACATACGTACGTATCTACGTACAATATGTGTGTATCTATGTACATGTATATACTGTATGCAAATATCACCGAGATAAACGGAAAGTAGATATTTTTCGAATAAATACCCTTGTGATATTTGTTCAGCAACAAGTTACACATGCATCTTTGTCGGTCTCACCACAAAAGCGCAGTGAACCAGTGATGCTCAGTTGGACACCTGAAATCTACGACACTATTGCTCACTAATTACAATATGAAATAAGATAAATAAACAAATGTGGTGACGAAACCTAAACCTGATGAGGCCATGGTGTACCACTGAACACAAAATTTTCATATAGAGTGGCGAGAACGTCTCAACTCTACAGAGTCCATTTGTCTTTAAGATGTTGTTTTTTTATTAGTTGCAGGTCAACCCTAATCTAGTAGTTCAATTACCAAAGGCATTTTAACTTGGACCATCCTGTATTATTCATCTAAGAATGCATTGTACAATGTGTTCTTGACCCTGCCCTTTTTTTCAAACTGGAAGTGTGTGATTCAAGGAAGATTTCGTTGGTATTTCTAGCAGAATGAACGACCACCTTGTGATTCCTCCACTGAATAAGTTTGTAAGAGTTATCGTTCTTTACAGCAGTGAGCTGCTCCGACCTTTCATATGTCTATTTACGGTTATGTAGTTTGCAACATTACTTGTTAAACGTCTCCGCCATGGATTTAGACTCAATGTTTGTTGGTGGAGTCGAGCAAAGAACGCTTGAACGACATCATGTCAGGTTGCCCAGTACCTTATTGATTCAGCCAGTTGTGAGTCTTCATACATGAAGAAGATTTGTAGAACTTCCAGATACAAACTTTGACAAATCTAGATTGACAAAACGAAACGTTAGACAGAAATAGAAAACTGAATGGCGTGATGCACAGTTTGAAATTTGGTTGGAAAGGGATTAAGATATTAATAATGCCAATATATGTTTATTCTTTAATTGTCAGGTTATATAGATTTACCTCCCAATCACTCTAAACATACAATTGCACATAAATACATACATACATACATACATACATACATACATACATACATACAAATGCACATACATGCACGCACGCATGCAAGCATGCATACATACATGCGTGCATTTAAATGCTTGCAGTATGGTAACCACAGCAAAAATGTCAGTCAACTGATGTTACTTTACTTGACTTTTATGTTCTCTATTCAAAGAACGTACATCAAATACTCTCTATGAGACTTGTCAGCTTCTTAAGATTCCAATCTTTTATCATCAAGACCGAAAACCCTACGTGTATGTCACGGAGGGGCTCTTGATGGCGTTATGTTTAATATCTTTTTAGTTGCCAGTGTTGCTGCTTCAAAATCCTTAAAGGTTAACATTCTGACTTGCGTTTTATTTTTTAATAACGTAACTCAATCAAAAATGATTTCTTTTGGCAAGAATAAATCCGAAATTGTATTTAAGAAATTGAGTTTACTATTGATAGAAACAGGTTATTTTAATTCCAAGCAGATTCTCGTTCTGGCAAAATACTAATTGGCATGCGTTAAAGCAAATTTGATTTTAATACAAGTTCGTAATAAACTTGTTTAACGCTAGCGATAAACCCTTGATTAAAATATTTCCATCGACCGAGGTATGAATATATACTTAAAGAGTTCGTTTTGCAACTACGTAATTTCGTATATGATCCCACCGCAGGACATCCTCGGTAAGCATTTTTTCATTTCATATGCCCTCAAATTGATCGATAACTTGTCAGTGAAATTTAGTCGATGGAAACAGTACAGCAGTTGGCCATGTGTTTGTGTGTGCGTGAGAGAGAGTGAAAGAGTGAGAGAGAGAGAGAGTGAGAGAGAGCCATGTAAACACACGTGCTTTTCGTGGATTTCTTTTTCATTCCTCAGACCGTTCCATTCTCCTCTTTCTAACGAAGAGCCATGCTCGAAACATTATACACCTACTCTTTTTTCCACCTTTACTGAGCGTAAAAATAATACACTCTATGTGTACGTTCCTTTGACTTCTGACTTTTGTTGTTTAGTTATTTGTTATTTTCAACTTCGATTTGCCTATATCGGATATCTATCAATCTATCTATCTATCTATCTATCTATCTATCTATCTATCTATCTATCTATCTATCTATCTATCTATCTATCTATCTATCTATCTATCTCTCTATATATATATATACAATGTACGTACGTATGTGTTTGTGTGTGTGTGTATTTATGCATGCATGTTTATAAACAGTGACTGCTCGTTCGTGTAACGGCACTTTGTCCATCTCAGTTTTATTTGTATCGCATCCGTCGGGGATCGTAGTTTACGATCTCCCCAGAAGACTTCACTGGTTTAGTCCGATTTTTATTTATTCTACAAATTTGATGGTCTATAGCAGGAATTCTCAACCATTCTTTTTATCTATGACCCCTTTTATTACTAATTCTATAGAAATTTCTTTGAAAATTCCTATTTCGTTTTGTACGCATTAAGTCGTGTAGGTTGAACTATGTTAAAACGTTAGAGAAAGAAACCTAGATGTTTCTTGTAATTCATACCAATACTTGTTTACTGGTTGGTGTAAATAAGAAAATGTTACCACTAATTTTGGTGTGAAGAATGCAATAAGGAAATGAGACATCATTTTAACATTAACGCATTTGTTATTGTCGTGAGTGGAAGCAATGAGCTGTAGTGTATTAGTCAAAATGTATACAATACTCACATAGAGAGTTCATGGCAAGTACTGGAGTTAACAACACAGCTTAAGCAAAACGTTTTGTAAATAACAAGTATGCGTTGCTGAATATGTGGTCAGAGAAATAATAATGTACCTCGTGCATGCTGTCCTGGCGGAAGCAAAGAGAGGGAGAAAGAGAAAGGGAGAGACAGACAGAGGGAGAGACAGACAGACAGACAGAGAGAGAGAAAGAGAGAGAGAGAGAGACTGAGAGAGAGAGTGAGAGAGAGATTTGTGTTTCTTGGTGTCTTAGCAGTGAGAAAGAGAGATCTGATCTTTTTGGCGTCTTAGCAGTGAGAGAGAGAGAGAAAGAGAGAGAAAATCACAACCACTGGAATATATAGGTGTCAGATGCGACGCTACCTGGTGGCGTTTACCAGCAAAGAAACGTAATTCAGCTAAACATGCCAGTCTACTATACATACATCTAAAGCAATTTTTTTTTCCAGGAACTCTTAAAATATCGTAGATCCATAATTTACTATTTTGTTAGGTTGGACCCCAACCAAAAAAAAAAAAAAAAAAAAATTATGTGCACCCTCAGGGGCCATATGGAACCCGGTTGAGAACCCCTAGTCTATAGCATGGATAACACCAAATCTTTTCTCGGCGAAGATTACTTACTGTCGTAAATGCCTGGCACTGGAATTCAAATCATTGGGATAATTTTGAATTCTGTCACTCTTCACTATTTCCACTCCGACTCACAATCGCATTGACGACTCACAATGGCGGCGCATTGCGTCCTTGGACAAGACAATTTATTTCATCTTACTCCAATCCACTCAGCTGGCAAAAATGAATTTTGCCTGTAATTCAAAGGGCCAGCCTTGTCACATTCTGTGTCACGCTGAATCTCCCTGAGAACTACGTTAAGGGTACACGTGTCTGTGGAGCGCTCAGCCATTTGCACGTTAATTTCACGAACAGGCTGTTCTATCGATCGGATCAACTGGAACACTCGTCGTAACCGACGGAGTACTAATTTTTTTATGTATGTCTTTTTATCTTATACTTGTTTTGGTCATAAGACTGCGGCCAAGCTGGGGTACCACACTGAAGGGTTTTAGTGAAACAAATCGACTCCACTACTTATTTTTACAAACCTGGTACGTATTCTATCGGTCTCTTTTACCGAAATGCTAAGTCATGGAGACGCAAAAAAACAACATTGGCAGTTAAGAGATGGTGGAAGACAAACACTAAGATATACGCATAGATATATACATACATGTAATATAATATAATATAATATAATATAATATATATGATATAATATAATATAGTATTATATATATGTGTTTGAGTGTGTGTGTTTACACGACAGGCTTCTTTCAGTTTCCGTCCACCAAATCTATTCACAAAACTTTGGTTGGCCCGACGATATAGTAAAAGACACTTGCTCAAGGTATTACGCTGTGGGATTGAACACGGAACCATGTGGCTGGAGAGCAAACTTTT
>NC_042997.1:144157446-144162446 GCF_006345805.1 Octopus sinensis | reverse complement strand
TGATACTGCGCACGAGTCTGTGAGTGTATGTGTATGTATTGATGTTTTGGTCTGTGTGTATATGTGTGTGTGTTTGGTGTTGGTGTTTTGTGTATGAGTAAAAATTTCGGAAGATTTACACCTGGAAATTAACGGTTCTGAAACAAAATACTTCCTGCAAGCCTTTTGTCCCTAATTCTACCAATCCACCAGCGAGGTCAATGGTATCGAACCACAGACTATAGTTTGTTATTCATCAACAGGGGCTTTTTTTTTATCGAAAAATAGATGAGATGCATATAATATAGAGACGCATGCATAGCTGTGTCGTTAAGAAACTCGCTTTTCAACCTCGTGGTTTCGTATTTAGTCTTACTGCACTGCACATTCAACAAGTGTCTATAGCCCCAGGTCGGGCAAAGCCGTGTAAGTGAATTTGATAGACGGAAACTATACGGAAACCCGTTGTATGTATGTATGTGTACGTATATGTAAGTATGTATATATGTATGTATCTATCTATCTATTTATATCCATCTCTCTCTCCCTCTCCCTCTATGAATATATATGGATATATGTATGTATATATATATATATATATATATATATATATATATATATATATAATATATATATTATATATATATATATATATATATATATATATATATACAAAACTAAATGAGAAAAATACATGTTAAGAACAGGGCATCAACGTGTGAAAAGTGCGTAAACACACAACGAGAGATATGTACGAGACAATATATCAAAAGAAGTCTAACTCCTCCTCACTTGTCGACTGTGATATTACTCCCTGTTTAACGACAAGACAGGAAAACTTCATAAGACAACAGCATCCAGAAAATTTTTAAATATTAAATTTGTGGAGGGTTACGGCTTCGAACGAACAAACGATACTAGAGTGGACATACGTAAGAAAACATAGATGAAGAGAGACATTAAGGGCCGTTAGGTCAAGACGAATTTTAATGGGTAACACCTGGGAGAAATTTTTAAAAGATATAGAATAGATAGTAGATGAGAAAAAATATCGAGAGGTGAAAGAAATGACGTCCGGCTGGCTGGCCATCGAATCCAGAAAAGACAGAGAGACAAGAAAAATGTTCTGTAGTCACGTGTGAGCAACAGGCAAAAGAGGAAGGGGCAAGAGAGAGGATGAGGGAGAGAAACAGTGAGAGTGAGAAGGAAGAAGGAAAGAAAGAAGGAAAGGCAGACTGGGAACAGCAAAGAAGGAAGTGGGGGAAAAGAAATATAGAGGATGATAGAGGGATAAACTAACAGCGATGGATAGGTGTCAATTCATTACAGCCGTTTCTAACGAATTTTTTTTATTGATCAATGTGTACATTGTATTATAAAAAAATCGATTTCATCAGATGAATACACGAATTTTACAATCAAGGACATTTAAAAAGAAATTTTAAATCCATGGCACATATCTATCTGGTGATTCCACGATCGACGCTTTAGCGATGATGGCATTCGTCTATGATTCTTGTGTATGCATTTTATTCTGACCTAACCCGGTGCCTTACCATTAAGTACCTTATTCAACTGAATATGTATTTGTGTTGTGTGTGTGTGTGGTGATGCAAACAGGAAGAGCAACTTAAAATCTGAGTATATGAATATTTTTATTGATATTTAGTAAAAGCAACGGAGTGGCTCACACTTAACCGAGGGTTAGCACTTATTAAATTTGGTAAGTGCCAACGTACGAAAGTCTCAGACCTTGAGTCACTATGTTGCTTCTGCTATATATATATATATATATATATATATATATATATATATATATAATATATATATATATAATATATATATACGAAGTGTTTATTTGTTAAAGAGCAAATGTCTAAGGTCAGTTTCGTTGTGAACTTGAGGTATTTCCAGAGAAGCGCTCAACCGGAATATTGGGCTATCATTACTGTCGGGATCCAAGCCAAAGCCTGAATACTTTTAGTGTAGAAAATTCAAGTTTCACACGATTATACTGTCATATGGTTTAGCGAAGAGTAAATAATCCAATGAAAAAGAAAGGAAACGAGAATATATTATTAATCACAACAATTGTTTCGACACATCCAGCATCGTCTCCTCTTGTGGGGCACACAAAAACTGGTACAGGAGCATCCGGCGGTGCGGCCGTATCTCGTCGGGTGATAAATAAATAAATACACACACACACACACACACACACACACACACACACACACACACACACACACACACACACACTCATACACACATTTATATGTATATCTATCTATACAGGATGCGATGGGTAAATTGTCGCAATTTTATATTTTTAATTTCGCGCATGCGCATTGTTTGCCTTTTATTTTGTCGACTATACAGTATAACACGGTCAATTGGGCACAGTTTGTGAGAAAAACAGCACCATGATATAATTCTCTCTGCCAGAAATTTGGAAACAACATGCTGTACTGCTTGGCATTCGTACCGAAACTCCAATACGAACATTTCAGAGTGCTTGGGTGTCAATGCGAGGATAGTGCAGAAACTTTGGAAAGAGTTGGATGAGTCTAATGGTGATTACGAAGGTACGATAGCTCGGAAAACTTATTCTCATCGCTCTGATGAGAAAAGAACTTGATGAGCTCTAGGCCATGTTTGACAACGATCCTTCCAAGTCAATCAGGTCTATCGCCAGGGACATAGGACTGTTTGAGCTTCTTGTCAGGTAGGTAGTGCTTGATGACATTCAGCATTCCTCATACAAGATGAGAAAGGGTCAATTTTTATCCTAAGCAATCGACGACAAGAGTAAAGACTGCGCTACGGAGCTTTTGAACAAACTCAAGCATCCCCTCCAACTGAACACGCTTTGGTTTTTCTCAGACGAGAAAAATTTCTGCCGGGATCAGATGCTGAACATTACAGAATAACCGTTGGCTTGCCGTGTCCCCAAAACATGTACAGAGAGTGATAAAAATCAAACATCCACTCAAAATCATGGTGTATGGAATGATCACAAGTCATCTTCCCACAGCCTCAGACTCAATACGAAGACCTACATCAAGTGCCTGGAAGAGGTAGTGCGACTCTGGGTCAAAATGGTGGCTGCTGGAAGACCCTATGTCTGGCAATAAGACTCTGCATCATGTCACACAAGCCGGAGAACCCAGTCATGGTTGATAGACACATCACTCATAACCTCTGGTCACCTAACTCCCCAGACTGCAATCCCTTTGATTATTGTGTGTGGGGTGCAGTTGAGCGAGAGACCAACAAAACTCCTTGTAACACCAAAGATGAACTGAACGCAAGGATTATGGCAGAATTGACCAACTTAAACAAGGAGACCGCCCAGAAGAATTGCAAGAGATACCGAAGCCATCCGTAGGCCGTGGTTGAAGCCAATTGCGATTTTATTGAATAGATTTACTCATTAGTATTTCAAGATATTTTTATGTAATTTTAGTAAATATATCTGTTAAAATGAGAAGTCAGTGCTATTTCCATTTTTGTGTAACTTAGACGACAATTTATTCCCTGCACCATGTATATATGCATACATTCATTACATATACATCAGTACATACATACTTGCATATATACAGTACATCATATATATGTATGTGTGTATATATATATGTGTGTCTTTGTATGTGCGTATACATCTTATACATATATATGTATATATATATATATATGTATATACATACATACGTATATATATGTATATACATACATACATACATATATGTATACACATTGTATGCATATATACAAAAATACATATATATGTGTATATACATACATGTATATGTTTATATATATATATGCATGTATGCATGCGCACACACTCACACAAACACATACAATAAACACACACAATACACACACACACACATATACATGACTATATGCATTCACACACACTCACACACACACACCTATATGTATTTGCAGCATAATACGCGGGATAGGTAAAAATTGCCAAACCTGTTTACAGAAACTAATCTAATTACTGACGTCACTGAGGAGGAATTAAAAGATCTCAAAGTTCAGTTGATTACTAATCACTTTAAATCTTTGTTGAAACTGAAAAAAAAACAACAAAAAAACAACAGAATATAAACAAAAAGAGCTACAAGGAATGAATGTAACGAAGTTTAAAAGCATAATATGAGATAAACACTTACTGTAATAAGATACATTGTGGTTTTCATATGTATATGTGTATCGGTGTATCTACCTGTTTATATATATGTAAATATAAATACATACATACATATATATATATATATATATATATATCTATCTATCTATTATCTATCTATCTATATCTATCTATCTATCTATCTATCTATCTATCTATATCTATCTATCTATCTATCTATCTATCTATCTATATATATATATATATATATATATATATATATATATATATATATGTATGTATATATATAATATATATATATATATGTATATATACATATAGGTCTGGTCTTGTTCAACGTAATAAACTTTTATTAATCTTATCTCCATCTTCTCTATTGGTTTTTATACTATTAATTATATCTATCTATCTATCTATCTATCTATCTATCTATCTATCTATCTATCTATCTATCTATCTATCTATCTATCTGTCTGTCTGTCTATCTGTCTGTCGGTCGGTCAGTCTGTCTGTCTGTCTGTATGTATGTATGTATGTATGTATGTATGTATGTATGTATATATATATGTATATCTATATCTACATGTATATGTATGCATATATATGAGTGTAGTGAGTGTGTGTGTGTGTGTGCATATACACATGTATGTGCGTGTATTCTTTTACTTGTTTCAGTCATTTGACTGCTGCCATGCTGGAGCACCGCCTTTAGTCGAACAATTCGACTTTTTCTTTGAAAGCCTTGTACTTGTTCTATTGTTTCTTTTGCCGAACCGCTAATTTACTTGGATGTAAAGACACCAACATCGGTTGTCAAGCGATGATGGGGGGACAAACACACACACACAAACAA
>NC_042997.1:144139946-144152446 GCF_006345805.1 Octopus sinensis | reverse complement strand
AAGGGCGGGGATAAAAGATGGTTTGCCCTTAATTTATACGGCAAAAAAAAATGGAGGACATACAAAAATGACATACATCAGCCGGTAGACATTCTATTATAAGAATACATACACATGCAAAGACTGTGTACTAGCACACAGTCTTGGCATGTGTATGTATTCTTATAATATTTCCTTATGTTTTAGAATAAATAGACATTATAGAATGTCTACCGGCTGATGTATGTCATTTTTATACCCCCTCCGTTTTCTTTTTTGCTATATATATATATATATAGGTTCAGCAAAATTTAGATTCAGATGAATATGGTAATTAAGTTAAAGGCACCAGAATTTTGTATGGTATTATCCATATAAGTCAAATGGGGTGATTATAATTAAAATAAGCAACAAGTATATCCAAGGCAGAGTAGTACAATCGTCGCATTGTCCGTTTAATTGGAAAATTCTATAAGTGGCTGAAGATTGCTCGACATTTTAATACTGATGTAATACTTACAGTGTTTAATAAAATGAAGTAGCATGAAACAATTGTACTACTCTACCTTGGATATACTTGTTGCTTATTTTGATTATATATATATATAAATATATATATATATATACATATACATATGACACAAATATGATGGTATTTTTTCAAACGTAGAGCTGCTGTTAGAACAGCAGAAATACTGGGTTAATTACCCTTACAAAGCGGAAAAAATTCGTCAACAATCACCCATGGGACTCGAACAACCTTGTGTACATACATTTATACACACATAGTTGTTCTATAAAGCTAAAATATTTAGCATCTAATTCGGCGATGGAATTAGTCAGCGGGCAGTTTAGCTTAATAGTAAAGCACTCATCCGGAGTCTTTGAAGGATATGTGTTCGAGTGCCATGACTGGTTGCTGACAAATTTTTCCGCCTTATAAGGGTAGTTTATTCAATATTTCTGCTGTTCTAACGGCAACCCATCGTTCCAAAAACATCATCTTATTTGTATTGTACAATATATATTTTGATGCTTCTAATAAACAACAAATATTTGCTTGTTTACATACATACATACATACATACATACATACATATATATATATATATATATATACATACATACATATATATATACATATATATATACATACATACATACATACATATATGTATATATATATATATATATATATATATATATACATGCAAGAAGAGATGGAGGAAAAATAACAGGACGAAGTTGGTTGTTTGCGCTAGTAAGCCATTAATTTAATTGATTAATAACTATAATAATACATTTACGATCGTTTCTGTTTACCAGTTTTAGTGGTAGACATCATCAGAATGCATAGTCATTTGTAGAAGTAAGAAGGGCGAAAGACATAGGGATCATTGGTAACGAGAATAAAGACAAAGAATGGTGAGTCTTACATTATAGTAGATTTCTTATTTGATAATTCTACTGCAAAGTGGATGTAAGATGGAAGTTATTTTGATCTGTAGATCCAAGTTTAAGTAAGCGCATATTTTCCACGTGTTTATTCTGGCTAGACTTTTCACCGGCGGTGTAAAGAAAAGGGGTTGACTCTAACTCATGGTAAAAAGGGGGCTAACTCTACCTGGATTTGTCAGTCCAGGGTGAGTAAGGAATTTATGTGTCTATTGGACTTAAAATTGTAGGAAGTTCATAGTAATGGAGGAAGCCCAGTGTAGGTGTAAAATAATTTATCATGGGGTGTGTAAAGCGAGTGGGAGTTGGAAGGTGAATGTTTGCGTGTAAGTAGTTTAAGTGGTTCCTGGCTAAATGGGATGATTTAGATGAAGAAGCTAGCGTATGATTTGTACAGGGTCAAGCGGGTTTACCGATACTTGGAAAAGACGAATAGGACTATATGTAGATTAAAAATTACTATTCTCATATTTTCTATTAAGAAGAGGCGGTGTAGCCCGTTAGAATTTCCAGGCGTTCGGTTAAACAGAGAGAGATGTAAGAACTTGTTTTTGAGAGTATGCGCCATTCTAATCTATATTCTTTATTTTTTTGTCCTTAAACTCCCAGATATAGCTACTAAACCCTGTTGAATTTACCTTACTCCTATTTCTGAAGTTAGATTGGTTTGCGTTGTACCTAAGTATCATTTGGTTTTTCGTGGCGCCTATATAGGATTTTATATGGCTATTTGTGTGTACATGTATGTATGTATGTATGTATGTATGTATGTATGTATGGTTCTAGGTTCAGTTTCACTGGCTAAGTGTCTTCTATTATAACCTCGGGTCGACCAAAGCCTTGTCAGTAGATTTGGTGGACGGAAACTGAAGGAAGCCCGTCATATATATATATATATATATATATATATATTGTGTGTGTGCGTGTGTGCGTGTGCGCGGGCGGGCGGGCGGGCGTGTGTGTATGTATTTGTCCACCCGCCTTCGCTTGACAACTGATGTTAGTGTGTTTATGGCCCTGTAATCTAGTGCTTCGGCAAAAGAGACCGATAAAATAAGAACTAAGCTTACAAAGAATAAGTCCTGGAGTCGAGTTATTTCGACTAAAACTGTTTAAGGTGGTGCTCCATCATAGCTGCCGCCAAATGACTGAAATACTAAGAGGATAAAGGAAGATAGATAGATAGATATAGATAGATAGAAGATAGATAGATAGATAGATAGATAGATAGATAGATAGATAGATAGATAGATAGATAGATAGACGGATGGATGGATGGATAGATGGATATCTATATATATATATATATATATATATATATATATATAAATATATATGTATGTATAATTATAGATATATATATATATGTATGTATGTATGTATGTATATATATATTCTTTCTTTTCTTTTCTTTTTCTTTCATTTGTTTCAGTCATTTGACTGCAGCCGTGCTGGAGCGGCGCCTTTTGTCGAGCAAATCTACCCCAGGACTTATTCTTTTTAAGCTTGGTACTTATTTTATCGGTCTCTCTTGCCGAACCGCTAATTTACGAGGACGTAAACACACCAGCATCGGTTGTCAAGCGATGTTGAGGAACAAACACACACACACAAACACACACACACACACGCACACACGCACACACACATACACACACAAATACACACACACACATACACACACACACACACACATATATACACACACACACACACACACACACACACACACACACATATACGACGGACTTCTTTCAGTTTCTGTCTACGAAATCCACTCACAAGGCTTTGGTCGGCCCGAGGCTATAGTAGAAGACACTTGCCCAAGGTGCCACGCGGTGGGACTGAACCCGAAACCATGTAGTTGCTAAGCAAGCTACTTACCACAAAGCCACTCCTGCGCCTAAAATTTATTTACATTACTTACATTCGAAGGATATTTGTCCGCATCTTGTTTGTTGTTAACACAGCGTTTCGGCTGATATACCCACCAGCCTTCTTCTTGTGGAAATTTCGAACGTGGGTTCTCATTCCTAAGATAGCTTTCGATATTATTATTATTTTTATTCTTGTTTAGGTCACTGCTTGGAATCGAACTCGGTATCTTGGTGTTAGTAGCCCGCGCTCTTAACCACTACCATACACACACACACATATATATACTTTATTTAAAAGCAGCAGAAATTTAACAAAAGCTGTTACTCGGAGTTTCACGTTCCCGTTCGTCGGACAGACAAACATATATATATATATATAGAGAGAGAGAGAGAGAGAGAGAGTGAGAGATAGATAGATAGATAGATAGATATATAGGTAGATAGATAGATAGATAGATAGATAGATAGATAGATAGATAGATAGATAGATAGATAGATAGATAGATAGATAGATAGATATTGTTTCCAGTGCTTTTGAATTGTCTCATATATATGCAAATTTTTGCATTTCTAAGAATTCTCTTCTTGCTATGGAAACTATTAGTTACGTAAACACCATCAAATACAAACCTACTTTGTGACTTAAAGTGAAAACACACATACCAAACACACACACACACACACACACACACCACACACACACACACCACACACACACACACACGCACGCACGCACATACACCATGTCTATGCGCATTTAATTTCGCTGCGTAACTAGATACCAAGTGGTTCTTTTTGGTAGATTACGATGACGATCGACTCGACTATTTTTTGCTATCATACGTAAATTCACGGCGATTCTAACTAATCAAGAATGACTCTGTCTCTCTGTATGCCTGTTTGTCTGTCTGTCTGTATATATGTATGTATGTATGGCACTTTTCAGTTTTATTTCAAGATTTCTTTCCAATAGAGAAGGAGCCGGTTTCTAACTTACATCCAAAGCTCCGTCATTAGAATTTAAAAACCAGAGTGTTTTTGTATGTATGTATGTGTATATATGTATGTATATATGAATGTATGTATGTATGTATGTAAGTATGTATGTACATGTATGTATATACATGTATGCATGTATGTATGCATGTGTGTATGTACATGTATGTATGTATGTTTGTATGTATGTATGTATGTATGTGTGTATATAAATATATATATTCATACATTACGCTGCATTTGCATTCTAGTAAATTTTGTCAGGCTTTCAACATTGTATGATTGTACCATTAAATAAATGAATTTGTGTGTTGGCAGAATCTGATTTACATCATAATAAATAGCTTTACACTACTGTCACGAGGTTTCTTGGGAAGTTGAAGTAGGCAATCCCTGCTGGGTTGAGTAATAAAAATAATATCGGTCGGGCAAAACAATTTCTCAATTCTCAAGCCAGGAAGCTGCCTGAATGGACCTCATGGTGGGTAATTTCTCAGTGAGTCTAAACACTGAGTATTTATTTATTATGACACCAAGTATATATATATATACATACATTATGCATACATATACATACAGACAGACAGACAGACAGATATATATATGTATATATATACATATAATATATATATATATATACTATATATATTATATATATATAATATATATATATACATGCATATACATACATATACATACATATACATATATATATATATGCAAAATTTAGGTTAGTTAAAATATGTTTGTTACATATTTCGACTGCTAAAAGGCAAATACATTGCAGTTAACGTGAAGAAAATAGTTCTCTTATGGTAAAAAAATGGTATGAAAACTCCCGATTCGTTTAGTGTCGTCATCTATCAAGAATACCAGACATCGCTCTTTCGAGTTTATTGATTCTTGTCAATGAGATGTACCTAAGAGAGGCAACTCTGAAGGAACGTATAAAGCAAGAGCTTTATGTAAAATTTAGTCAACAACGTTGACTGATTTGCGCCAGTAGATCGCCCGATCAAAGAAAATAACGAAATGTATGCACACACACACACACACACACACATACACACACACACAACATACACTCATACATACACCCACACACACTCTCACACACATACACCCACACAGACACAGATACACTCACACATACATAATACATACAACATCCAGGCACGCCCACATATGTATATATGTGTCTGTGATGCGAGTGTGGTTTTGTGTGGTGTGGTGTGGTGTGATGTGGTGGTAGTGGTGTGTGTGTGTGTGTGTGTATGTTTTAACTATATTTAAAGTGTACATGTCTATAAACATGACACTTAGTATTTTGCTCGGCTGTACACGTTAGAAAATTGAGAAGAAATGTCAAATAGCGGTTTAAGTTACACACGCGGGCGCACACATACGCACACACACACACACATACACACACATATACCTAAAACAAATATCAATATAATATATATAAATCTTCAGTTATTTAATTGAACGCCTTTTAGCAGTAAAATGTGAAGCGGATATTGATATATTCAATTGTTCTCTTAAATTAACATAATTCATCGGGAATCTTCATATAGATCTGTTTCGGGGATGGTTGTTTGCTCGTCAGAAGATGCGCTCTACTTTCTTCGTTTATTTTGGGAACTAGTACAAGTACAACAACTACTTTCCAGACACTGATAGTCCAGAACGTCTTTTTTTTTGCATTCATGTACCGCTAAGTCATAATACATAAACACACCAGTTGTCAAGCGATGGCAGAAGTACAAACACACACACTCATATACGACAGGCTTCTTTCAATTTCACAAGGCTTTGATCGGCCCGAGACTATAGTAGAAGACACTCGTCCAAGGTGCCACGCAGTGTGAATGAACCCGGAACCATGTGGTTGGGAAGCAAGCCTTTTACCACACAGCCACAGCTGCGACTATCTATATAAATTTCATATTTGGTGACCATCACTGCATAAGGATTATGAGTAATCGGGAAAGGCCTTCGAACCGAAGGTAACGGAAAATTCCAGTTGTGCCTGCAGTCTATCTTTCTATATACATCCATAGATCATTAACTGTTTTGCTGATATGCATATAATTCGTTGGTCGACTTCAAAGTTAATTAGACAGTATACGAGGTTGTGCAGAAAAGTTTCTGGCTTTGGGTAAAAGAAAATACAGGACGATCATTTAATTATGATTTTATTCAAAATATTCCCCTCTCAATTCATACATTTATTTCAGCGATCCTTCAGTTTTTCTAAGCCCTGTAAAAGAACACGGAAGGTTGGGCCTCCAGCCAGGATTTTCGCGAGACCCTTAAAGCATCCCTTCATATATTTCTATAGAATACAGTGTAATTTAGGATACCTAAGACATGATATTTAGCAGATTGTGTAAATAAACACAAAGCGAGGATTTTTAGTCAAAGATTCAGGCGATTATATAGGCCTCAGTAGTTAACTGGTACTAACGTTTTAGACGTTCAAACGGTTCTGAATATCTGTAATAGACATTGAGACTTTTCACCGTCGTTATCCAGAGCTTCCCACTCTTGCTTTTCAAACAGGAACGCTCAATTCGGTGTAACAACTGTTTAATATCCCAGTTTTAATTCCTTTTATAAACTTTAACATCATTATTTATATTATTATTATTATTACTATTATTATTATTATTATTATTATTATTATTATTATTATTATTATTATTATTATTATTATTATTATTATTATTATTCCTTCGTAACACAAGGACCTCAGACAGATAATACTTTCCTAAAGATGTGCACTGTGCCCAATAAGTCTGCTTTTTACAAAACATCAATCTTGCATGGGATTTCCAGTTGCCTTAAGAATATTTGAGGTTTCAATGGGATTGAGCCACTGCTATCACTTTTACATTACCCTCTCGCATTCTATACTGTCTTGCCATTTCCACTTTCAATTCGGAGTACTTGGTAGTTTTTTCAACCTCTTTACTCACAACATTTATGTCATTTGGTATGGCTACATCAATAATCTGACAGTATTTGTCTCTCTTATTCAATATGAAAATATCCGGCCGACGGTGTTCAATTACACGATCCGTCTGAAAATCATAGTCCCAGAGTATCGATACATTTCCATCCTCCTGCATAACTTTACTTGGTATTATCATTATTATTATCATAATTATTATCATAATTATTATTATTATTATTATTATTATTATTATTGTTGTTGTTGTTTTTGTTTTTGTTGTTGTTGTTATTATTATATGAAAACGCAGCTTATTTTGCTGAGTATGATGTAAAGTGTCAGCTGTCCACAACCAGCAGACTAAGGTGACACTTGTTTACTGGTCATGCTTCAAGAACCCTGCGAAGAATTCTTGCAGTTCCAAGCAATGTTTATTTTTGTAGGTGTTCTACTTGTACACTTGTACCAATCTTTTTCAGCCATGTTGGTAGTTGAGTGCTGATACTTCCAAGTGCACCAATTACTATTGATATCACATCTACTTTCTTCATTGACCACAACCTTCGTATTTCCCACTTTAAATCGTCACAGTTGTTTATTTTTTCTTCTTCCTTCACCGGGGCATGCTATGTCGCATTATTATTTTAAAATTCTGCTGGGATCGACTTTGCCTTTCATCTTTTCGGAGTCGATAAAATAAGCACCAGTTATGTACTTGGGTCGAAGTAACTGACTATGCCCTTTCCCCAATTTTCGTACATTGTTTCTGATATATGCATACATATATACATACATACGTACACACCCACACACAAACGTACGCACGCACACACACATATGTACATGCACGCACACGCATACACATGCATACAGATATATAAATGCAGTTTAAAATTTTCTAGTTATGTTTAAACTGTTAACTGGTTTATTGCTTAAAATTGAAATATCTTCAGCAAAAGCTAATACAGTAAGCTTTGCGGCGAATATTCCATTGGATTGCCTTTTCCCGACAATGTAGCCATTGTCTTGCTCTAATATACACATTACATTATCCACAACACTTATGAAAACTTGAGGAGCAAGTGTGCTTTCCCTGAATTTCGCCTGAAGATGTCTCATATTCGTTATTGTTGCCAGAAGTAGTATGCAGATAAATATTACTCACTGTGTACAACAATATAATAACATTAACAAATACATTATTTCATAGAAATTTAAGGCATCTGTTTATACAAACAAGTGCTTTAGAAAAGACCACAAAAGTTACAAAAGATTGTGTATTAACGACCGGTAGGCATCAATACAGACTCTCTAGGAGAGTCTGAAGCGAGACTGAAAATTTGGAATGAAATTCTATGGATTTCCTTCTTCTTTGTCCTCGGGATTGTGAATAACATTTGAGTAAAGAATTTTGCACAGGTGCAAAACAATGTTCTTTGAAAATTCATTTAATATTCCAGAAGCTATTTCCAACTTGGAACCGATTATCAACCAAACTACTGCACTTGAAATATTGAACCGATCAACAGAGAGGATTTAAAGAAAGCAACACGTGCAACCATTTGTGGAAACGGTGCTAGACTAGACAAAATGCTGTCAGATATTCTTTTATTCGAGCAAATCGACCCCAGGACTTATTCTTTGTAAACCTAGTACTTATTCTATCTGTCTCTTTTGCCGAACCGCTAATTTTTCGGGGACGTAAAGACACCAGCATTCGTTGTCAAGCGATGCTGCGGTAAAAAATTAAACACACACACACATACACACACACACACACCACACCACACACACACACCACACAACACACAACACACAACACACACACACACACACACACACACACACACACACACACACAACACACACACACACACAAACAAACAAACAAACACACACACACACATATAGTTGGAATTAACAAAAAACAAAAGACGAAGACAGGTGTGTAAACATGAACACCACCCTGTACATAACTCCATGTCCCCCTATATAGCCTTGCTTTTTGCTTTTGAGCCAACAAATTAACTAACTAACTAACTAACAAACACGTGTATTAGTATAACACTCGGGAAGGTGAGAAAGTCTTTTACGTTTCGAATCTACGCTCTTCAACAGAAAGGAACGCAAGAAAATAAACAAAGAGAGTTTACAAAAAGATTTAGTGACTAGCGGTCAATCATGATGATGTCTGGACAGAGGTGGTCGTATATATATATATATATATATATATATATACGACGGGCTTCTTTCAGTTTCCATCTACCAAATCTACTCACAAGGCTTTGGTCAGCCCTAGGCTATACCAGAAGACACTTGCCCAAGGTGCTACGCAGTGGGACTGAACCCAGAACCATGTGGTTAGTAAGCAAGCTACTTACCACACAGCCACTCCTGCGCCTATATGTTAGGAATTTTACCATCCTGTGGCAAACTCTGAGTTTTATAAATTTCAAATTCATTGGAGAAGATGCGGTAGCAGACGTAGAGAGTGTGTAACCGTAGTAATCCCGAATAAAGGAGACAACAGTTATCTAGAAATATACATATGTTTGTGTGTGTACGTGCGTGTGTATGTGTATATGTGTGTATGTGTTTGTCTGTGAGTATGTGTGAATGTAGTGTGTGTGTCCATGTGTATATACACACACATGTAAATATATATATATATATATATATATATATATATATATATATAGACATTTGAATAATCCGTAATAAGATAATTCATTATCTACTTCAATAATATATATATAGACAGATAGATACACACATATATACATGTGTGTGTGCATGTGCGTGCGCATATAAATATATGCATAAATGTGACAGCACACCTTTGATGCAAGTCTGATGAAGTGCCTCTCTAATGTCGAAAACTGTAAACATTACGTAAATTTCCACTTTTAATTTTTGTGTAAACTTGCGTTGCAAATAAGATTTGGTACAGAAATAATTGTAACGAATCATTTAAGATGTGTTAAAGAATTTTCTTTGTCTTCTTCTTATCATTTGGATTATGCATAAACATAAATGATTATATATCATATGATTTATCTATGCTTTAAAAATATTAACCGTTTATCTTATAGCAGATAACTATTATATTATGGGATTTTCTAAGTCACAACCATGAACGTACATAATGTGGTGTAGGATACAACCTGAAGTGACCTACCTGTTCCTTGGTTAAAAAGCTACAAATTTTTCTACCCTATTGTTGGAGGAGCTATATTGTCACATTACCCACTAAAGGGCCCTGTGTATTTTCTTTTGTTTCTGCTCTGATGTCTATGTCTCTTACTGGGCAGTAATCCAGTCTACAATTTGCAGACAAGTTCACAGATTGAACACAAGAAAGATTTGTGATACGAAGCGGCTGGCATGTTGGCTCGAAGCATTGTCTTTGCGCTCAGTTCTTTAAGATGATCCAGACGGCTCAATTTATTGTTCTTTATAGCTTTATAGCAAGGTAATGTCCGTTTGTTACGATTCCATACTGTTTTTACAAACGTTTTCGCGGGAATCTGTCACTTTCAGGTTAGCTTTTAGCTTATCCCTGTGCTTTAGCCACGATCTTTCTATGCTTTCCCTTCCATCATAGAGCTGGCTACACATAAGATCTTTTGGTCACATATTCTCCTTAATCACTTCTCTGCAGTAATTACCTAACGTTATCGTCGTTATTACAAAACTTTTTCCTTTTACTATAAATCATTATCTTCTGACTGAACCCCTGTTTTCCTCTCTACTCCTTCATTTTTAACATACTTCCACCTATACATCCGTCTACCTCTAGACTCCTACGTTCAGGGATATTATCGTCCTTTGCACATGCACGTTGGTGTTTACCTCTCTCCTCTCTCTCTTCCCAGCTCCCCGTCATATTTCTTGCCGATCCCTACCACATACTAATCTTTATACTTGATGTGGCAAAACACATTTTACAATGCGCATCTCTATACCTTGTTAGCGTCATTTTTAGAATTTTCGTCTTTGCTTTTTTCTTTTTAGCTTCTTCTTACATGTCCCCGGCATGCTATAATTTATGTTCTGCTATACACCTACTATGCATTTCTGGAATCGACTGGCTAAATCACATCTCCCTTTAATAAATTTTTTAGATATTGGGCTAACCTTGATCTAGCCTGCATAACCATTTTCGCTAGCTCTAAATTTTATAGCGAAATTTTATTTCTTGTGTTGTTAACAGACGTCTTATAATAACTAACTCCCTCCTTAGTTACCCACCCTTCTCCCTCCTCTCTTTTTTGCCTACTTTTATATTTATTATTATACCCGCCTACTCTTCTCTATCTTTCTAATTTTATTAAGCACTGTTCTCTATGCTTTTTGCCAGTGTTTTCTGATGAAAATATCATGATTTCATTCAACAGGTCTCTCAAAATTCCTGCCAGTCCATACACCTGAAATGTTACTGGATTTCATTTCATGATACGCATAGTTATTACACAAATGATCGATTATCCGAAACAGCTGTAAACATAAGACTTGATTACATCGTGTAATTGCATACGCAACTTTCTACGTGAATGCCTTCACTTCATCACGCCTGGTATTGTTTGTCTATCTTTGCCGCTGATATATATATATATATATATATATATATATATATATATATATATATATATATATATATATATATATATATGTGGTGTGTGTGTGTGTGTGTGTGTGTGTAATGTATGTATGCATATCACTGAAGGCGCGTGCTCTAATGGATAGGATATTACACTCAAGATCGCTAGACTGGGTGGCTCATTCTGTTCTTGAGCAAAACGCTTCATTTCACGTTGGTCTAATGTGTGGTACACTTGCGTACCTGTACATGCAATGTCAATTTGATGGGGGTCGTCAGCTTACGTAAATACAAATATTCGATCACTATAAACAAATCATCTGTCCGGTTCTTCAGAAAGAAATTGCGGAACTCTCAGCTGTCGTTTAACGAGTTCATTAGACTGATGGATGGGTAGTTAGTTCGTGAGTTAGTTAGTCGTCATCATCATCATCATCATCATCATCCTGTTGTGAGTTTGTTGTCTGCTCAATTGCTCAGCTTCTGATGATATTCATTATTGATTCAATAAATTCATTTGCCGAATATGAAGATATATATATCTATAGTTATGTTATATTCAGTTAGGAATGTAGTAGAATACAGTATAAAGCTCGTTCGCCTTCATATTCTGCCCGCTGTTATCTAGTAGCAGTAG
>NC_042997.1:144087446-144129946 GCF_006345805.1 Octopus sinensis | reverse complement strand
AACCCCTGAGGGAGGCAGGTGGAATCGCTTCTTGACTTCATGGATGACTTCTTCTTGTCCCAACTGGTACTCGAACCAACGAGATGTCACAAAAACGTCTTAGACTTAATTTTCAGCAATCACACTGATACTATCCACAATGTTGCAGTGGAGAAAACCCTACTCTCCGACCATGACATGGTTCTCTGTGATCTGAGATTTCACTGGCCAAAATGCAAAACAAATGTCATCCCTCCTGTTCATCCATTTGACACTATGGATTTCCACAATGCAAACTGGGAAGCGATCAATAATGATCTTGCACAAGTCGATTGGTCCTTCACGCACACATACACACCCACTAACATCAAAGTCCTGGCAGTCACTGTAGACACCATCACGAACATATGTGCAAGACACACCCCATTAAGATCTGCAAACAAATCTAAGTGTCGAATCCCTAGAAATAGAAAATCTCTCATAAGGAAAATTAAAAGAATCAACAAAAAGATCAACATGCTGAAATACTGTCAACAGCAACACACCAACCTGACTGCCATCTCGTCGCTAGAGATTAAAAAACATAAACTCCAAAACAACATGATGTCTATCATCAATATCAGCGAAGAGCTGAAGAGGCCTGGGCCATTGAGAAGATCAAACTCAATCCCAAAGTGTTCTTTTCATTTGCAAAAAAACACAGAGTCACTGGTTCTACTGTTGGCCCTCTGATTGATGAAAATGGTACTCTTCAAGACAATGCCAAAACCATGGGGAGATATTGCAGAAACAATATTGCTCTGTTTTCAGCAATCCTGATATGACTGATCTGGGCTGTATCAGTGATGTTACTCTCCATACACTTTATCGGACATAACATTTGGCGCTCCTGATGTCTTAGCAGCAATAAAGGAAATGAAGCATAATTCAGCAGTAGGTCCCGATAGGTTCCCTGCTTGTGTCTTGAAGATGTGTCAAAACCAACTTGCACCCCCTCTAGCCAATCTGTGGCGGAACTCACTGGATGCTGGATATATACCAGAAGACCTTCTATCCCAGTCTGTTGTCCCAGTTTTCAAAAAAGGAAACAAATCGCTTGCCGTGAATTACCGTCCAATCTCACTCACCTCTCATATCATCAAGGTTTGAGAGGGTGCTGAGATCGCGTATGACTCACTTCCTTGAGAGGCATAATATGCTGAACCCCAACCAGCATGGATTCCGTAATGGGAGAGATTGCCTGACGCAGCTACTGCATCATTTTGATGACATTTTGAGAGCCTAGGGAGAAGGTTCCAACACTGATGTCATCTACCTTGATTTCAGCAAGGCCTTTGACAGGGTTGATCATAAGATCCTTCTGAGAAAGCTGTCCAATATTGGTGTCACTGGAAAGTTGCTGCAGTGGATCAAGTGCTTCCTGTCTAACAGAACCCAACATGTTGTAGTCGAAGGAGTCAAATCCAGCCCAGCCAAAGTCAGCAGTGGTGTCCCACAAGGCACTGTGTTGGGCCCACTTCTCTTCATCATCTACATAAATGATATTACTGATACCATCAAACACAGTAACATCAGAACCTTCGCTGATGACTCCAAGCTCCAGAAGGTCATCAATGGCGTGGATTACCGAATAAACCTTCAGTCAGACCTACTGGCTGTTGTCCAATGGGCGGAAAAGAATAACATGTTGCTAAATGAAGACAAATTTGAACTGATCCACTTTGGAAGGGAGGACGCTCTGAAACTCCCATACTCTCTTCCTTCTGGAGAAATTCTCATGGCATCCAACAACATCAGAGACCTGGGAGTAACAGTGGACAACAACATAAGCTGGGCTACACATATAAGCAGCAAAGTTGACATGGCCCGCAGAATGTGTTCCTGGATTCTCAGAACCTTCCAGTCGAGAGATTCCCACGCTATTATCCTTCTCTTCTCCACTTTTGCCCGACCCCACCTTGAATACTGCTGTCCACTGTGGTCTCCCTACACAAAACAAAATATTATGAGAATTGAAGCTCCCCAAAGGTCAATCACAAAAAAGATAGATGGCATGTCAGACCTTGACTACTGGGGTAGACTAGAGAAGCTGAAATTGTATTCACTCCAACGACGCCGTGAACGCTACATTATCTGTATGATGTGGAAAATATTCCACCAGCACTGTCCGAATGATGTTGGCATCACCTTCAAAATGCATCCAAGGCTTGGACCACGTGCCATCCGTCCACAACAAAAATCTAAATCGCATCACATAACGACAATACGGCACAACTATTTCACCTCAATTGGACCTGCTCTCTTCAACATTACACCAGAGCACGTCAAAAAAGAAACTGACCACACAAAATTCAAGAAGTCTTTGGACAAATTCCTTCAAACAGTACCGGACAAACCACCCACACCCGGATATGTCTCCGCAAACAATAACTCTCTGCTCGAACTGAAAGACTTCACCAGGTGGTGCTATTAAGTTAGACATGGCCTGGGCCAATACTGGCTAAAACCTTTCTAAGTTATTCTAAGTTATATATATATATATATATATATATATATATATATTATATATATATATACATATATATATATATAATATATATATATATATATATATATGTATATATATATATAGATATATATATATATGTATATATATATATATATATATATATATTATATATATATATACATACATATATATATATATATATTATATATATATATATATATATATATATATATATATATAATATATATATATATATTATATATATATATTATAAATTTAAACAATACCCACAGATCGGAATCGCAGTCACAAACTCGATAGAGACTATTTTATCAGATTCTAGAGCGATGCACCACACAATGGAACATTGATATATATATATATATATATATATAATATATATATATATATATACATATATATATAGTGCATTCGGTATATTAAGAAATAAAAATACTATCACCTGGATTGGTAGATGGACTTGCAGATTAGATATTGAATTCAGCTATTGCAGTTTAAGCTGGATAATCATTGTAGGAGCGGATGTAATAATCTATAATATATTTTGCTTCTGTCTAGGTATAGAAAGCAATATCTTTCCGAAATCGAAATGATACCTAATATATAACGTGCGCGCGCGCTTGTGTGTGTAACATCTACGATATTTGTGAAACATTTGACTGATATAATATAGAACAAAATTTAGACTTAATCTTATATAGCGCAGTTGCACCTAGGGAAGGAAACCGAAACCACATGGCTGCAAAGTAAGTTTCTTAACTACACAGTCATACATACTGCACCTGTGTATAAGATATTTCCCGTATTTGAATAACTCAGTACTGATAAGCTTTTGCCGTACTGACAAACTTTCGCGGTTGCCTCTTGACGCTCTTGATCATACAACGATATGTAAGGATGAGTTTGATGTGAGTCGGAAATCTCTTTTGTTCACTTCCTCTCTGTTAGTGATACCCATTTATGTATCACTATATGAGGGCATATAGCATTGTTAATACGATGTTGCAAGCACGTTTGCGATGTGGTGGTTTCAAACTTTGAACCGGATGATGCGTCCTGTTCGTCAAAAATTATAAAAAGGCAGAATGCTAAATTGAAAGAAGATTTTATTGAAAATGGGTGTATGGAAAATTTTGAAAAATTGATAAAATATATATATATTGATTCAAACCGGTTTTCGTCATATATAAACATAATAAAGTAGAGTAATAATAAATTATTATTACCAGTGGCCTAGCACAAAAAACAAATTAGTCATTAGACTATATATTATTCATATAGAAATACAATAAGAGGCTTCCAAATAGGAAAGCGTTGTGCTAGAAAGAGCAGTAGAAATCTCAAAACCACAAAAAGGATAAATTCACGAAAGGAATGAAAATTAAAAACGTTTACCATCTCAAGATATATATATATATATATAGATAGATATAGATAGATAGATGATAGATAGATAGATAGATAGATAGATAGATAGATAGATAGATAGATAGATATGTCAGGTTTGTGTGCGTATGTTTATACAGATATGTTACATGTATGTATGTGCACGGCAATACAGCAAGTGAATGAAAGAAAGAGTAATGAATACTTTAAAGCGGAGTACAAATTTAAATTAACCAACTGGACCAAATACTAACAGCAGCACACTGAACATGCCAATAAACATTCTAATCTATGAATCGAGAGCGTATTTACAAGCATTGATCACAGAAGAGTACTCTGTAATAACATTTTTCCACTCACTTTTACATTCCCTATATCCGTTTTACCATTCAAAACGTACTATGAATTTGCGGCTTTTTGTGTAACATCCCTGTCCCCAAATGCAATTTTCAGATGAGGATTATTTCCCTCCGTGATCCCAAGAGATCCCCTTGCCTTCGGTTTAAAGAGCTATGATACGAGATTGTAATGAGAGATGAAAAGGTGACTCGTGATATTTGCCGTTAATGTTGCTTTTTATTTATTTATTTTTTATTATATTCCATAAATGCGACCTAACGAACAGCGTGATTTTTCACGCGCGGAAACTGAAATTAAAGGGCTGAAAGTTAACTGATTTGGCAGAATATAGGTTAAATGACCTTAAAGATTTTGCTTCGGTTCTCTATGTGCTGGGTTCGAATCCTGCTAAGGCCAATCTATCCTTTCACCTTTCAGGGTCGAAAGAATAAAGTATCAGTTCAAAGCGGCAGATTGGGAGAATTGTTTGTGTCGGACAACATGTCTTGTGATATTTAATTCGGCTCTTTGTGTTCTGTATTCTAGTGGGACAGAATTTAGCCGCCATCCTGTTTAACACAACCATTTGGTCTTTGGGTGCCCTTAGCAAAAGTTCAAGCGTTTAGAATTAGATCAGATCTCTGGTTTCAAGTTCATTCTTTTCATACTTTCACTTGTCTCATATATATATATATAATGAAATACTTCGGACTTAGTATAACTATAGATACTAACCTGACGGTTGTCAATTTCTTAGACGTTTCCTTAGATCTTAATAAGAATATTTATAAGCCTTATAGGAAGCTCAATGATAGACTAAGTTATATTAATGTAGGTTCATGCCATCCCCCTATAGTATTCAAAAATTTAGTTAAAAATATTAATAAGAGGATTTCTAGCCTCTCCTCTGATAAGGACATTTTTAATAGCGTTGCCCCAGTTTATAATAAGGCTTTAAAAGATAGTGGTTTTAGCGAAAAAATAAAATATACACCCGTTACTAGCCCAACAGTAAGGAAAAGGAATAATAGAAATAGGAACGTCATCTGGTTTACACCCCCTTACTCACCCGAGGTGGCCTTCAATATAGGTAAATATTTCCTAGCACTGATAGATAGACATTTTCCAGTTAACCATACTTATAGGAAACTCTTCAATAGACACAATTTAAAAATTAATTTTAGTTCCACTACCAATTTTAAAAACATAATCAAACATAACATACAAAAAACACAACAAGAAAACAGCTGTTCATGCAGGAATAAAGAATTGTGTCCGCTAAATGGAGCTTGCATGTCCAAGACCATCATATATGAAGCTACCGTAGACTCTATAACCACTAAAGACACCGTTTCGACGAAGAAATACGTGGGCCTTACAGAGGGTAATTTCAAGGCCAGGTTCAATAACCACACTTTGAGCTTTAGGCACTGGAACAAAAGAAAAGCGACACAATTATCTAATCATATTTGGTCTTTAAGAGATAAAGGTGTCGATTATAACAGACATTAGAAGATTTTGGCCAAAGGTAAGCCCTATACCAACGGCAGCGGAAGGTGCGGTCTATGCGACATGGAGAGATGGCTTATCTGGAAAAGCAGCTTAGACCCTACTACATGTCTAAACTCAAGGACAGAACTTTTCAGATCATGCCAACATGTGACTAAATTTCTGTTACGTTTTTGGTCCCCTAAAGAAAACAGATAGAACATGCTTTCTATGTTATGTCCCAAGAAGGTTTTTTTTACCTCATCATACCTCATATCATATATTTTTTTATATATATTTTATGTATATTTTTTATATATTTTTTATATATTTTTTTATGTATTTTTATATAATTTTTTATGGCGAAAAATGCGAGTGAAGATGTGTACGTTTACATAGCGATGTATAAGTACGCAGGCAAGCAGAGTTATAACACAGTAATTTCCCTTTGTATAACGGTATTTTTTCATAGCGTTTTCAAATAGCCAGATAACCGAAGGGATGGCGTTGTGGATTCCCACTTCGGCATCTGAAACTCAGAGTTTTATCTTGACTATCGAGTAATGTAACATATTATTTTATAGATAAATTTCCTCTATTTACATAATATTGAGGTCTCTTTCTTTCTTTTATCATCTTACCGTTTTACCAATATATATATATATAGATATAGATAGATAGATAGATAGAGAGAGAGAGAGAGAGAGAGACAGACAGACAGACAGACAGACAGAGACAGAGACACACACACACATAGATAGATAACATATTGGCCAGGGTATTAGGCTCCTGGTGTAAGTTTGTGATTGTATCCTTCAGCAAGATGCTTCATTTCACGTTGTTTCAGTCCATTCAGCTGGCAAAAATGACTTGTACCTGTAATTCAAAGGATCTGCTTTGTCACGTCCTGTGTCACGTTGTGTCCCTGTTTCGGTTAAGGGTACATGTAGGCCGTTCCATTGATCGGATCAACGGCAACACTCTTCGTCGTAACTGACGGAGAGCGATTAATGTTATATACGTGTACACACACACACACACACACACACCACACACACACACACACACACACACACATGCACACACTACACATACGATATTCATATGTGTGTATGAATATAATATTATGGCGTGGCTTTGTGGTTAGAAACTTGCTTCCCAACAGCATGGTTCGTATTTCAGTTTGACTACTATAACACCAGGCCGTTGTTAGTGGATTTGATAAACAGAAACTAAAAGCCCGTCGTATACTTATATATATATATATATATATATATATATGTGTGTGTGTGTGTGGTGTGTGTGTGTGTGTGTATGTATGTATGTATGTATGTATGTATGTATGTATGTATGTATGTATGTATATATCTGTGTCTGCCCTCCACCAACGCTTGACAATAGGTATTGGTATGTTTACGTCCCCGTAAAATAGCGGTTCGGCAAAAGAGATCGACAGAGTAGTTACAGGCTTTAAAAAATAAGTTCTTGAGTTGATTTGTTCAACTAAAACTATTCAAAATGGTGCTCCAGGATGGCCGCAGTCAAATAAGTGAAACAAGTAGAAGATGCACGCACGCGGGTGCAGGTGAAAGATGTATTTATTTCTTTATTGCCAGCAGGATGGATAAACATAAAGGGGGACAAACAAGGACAGACAAAGGGATTAAGTCGATTACATCGACCCCAGTGCATAACTGATACTTATTTAATTGACTCCGAAATGATGAAAGCCAAACTTGACCTTGATATTGGCAGGATTTGAACTCGGAATGTAATGACTGGGAATAAATACGGCAAAGTATTTTTCCGACGTTCAATTGATTCTGTCAGCTCACTTCTATTTGCTGATGGAAATAATTCATCAAACCGTTGCCACTAATTTTCGTAAAAAAGGGAAAAGACAAGAAGAAAGAAAGACAAAGAGAGAGAGAGAGAGAGAGAGAGAGAGAGAGAGAGAGAGAGAGAGAGAGAGAGAGAGCCAGAACTCCTATGTGTGGTATGCGTGATTGTTTAAAGAATTTCTTTGAAATTGCGATTGTGTAATACTTAACCCTTTGGGCTCGCTAATTAACATTTGATCATGTCACTCAAGCTGCAAGAAAATAGTGAAAATTATATCTTATAATTGAATTTTTATACGTTTTAAAAATGGTATGATAATCTCATTAATCGCTTAATCACAACTCCAGTATTTAAAAGAGTTAATATTGATTTCCGCATCTAAGGCAGCAAACTGGAAGAATCTTTAGCACGCTGCGGTGAATTTGTCTTTGCGAGAATTTCTTATTATTTATTGATATAAGAAATTCTTATTATTTATTGATATTGTTGCTATTTATTGTTAAACTAGCAGTATCGCCGGCGTTGCTCGGGTTTGTTTCGACCCTTTAGAATTGGAATTTTTGAAAAGTAAAAATTTTGCATTATGTAGCTTGTTATTCTCTTTGAGTGAACATTTTTTCTGGTTGAAATATGCCGAAAAATAGCGACACAGTAGTCAAAAATTCTTTAAAAATAGGGATTTTCATAGACAAAAGCACCTTTTTGATGTAAATAATTTATGGTGTTAACATAGTCCGATTTGAAATTTTTCTTCTACGGAACGAAGAGCAAGCCTTCTTCTATCATACTCTCAATTTTTGTCAACTTGCGCCGCAGGGTCTCAGAGGAGATAATGTTAATTGAGGGCTACCAAACCTGACATACACAGACAACTTCAGCTTTATATATTATATAGAGATTTTGAACTTTTCTTATTGTTCTACGTTCTATTTTAACAGACGTAATGGACTGTTGTTGCTCTCCTTACGGAGGGAAAAATAATGAAATAATAATAATGAAAATAATGAAATAATTTTGGGAAAATATATTTTGGAAAATATTATATTTGTGAAAATGAATTCGGAGGACAAGTCTTCTAACCCTGACCAAGCTAACCAAAGAGCAACTGTAAAATAAGACAAAATGAACGAAAAGGTGAACGAAAACCACATAAATGCAGTAAACGGAAAAAGGAACCAAGAAGGAAAAATAAATGCTGAAAACGATAAAATGAATAACGGAAAAGTAAACTCAACAGGAGACAAACAAAAGCAGGTTAATTTTGCCACCGCAGCCGGTGTGAGAAAAGATAAATTGAACATAGAGCTAGATTCACTGCGACAATACAGAGGTATGTTCGAAAGGGAAGGTTTTGATGTTAAAGCCACCCTCCTAACGAAATAATCGAAGAAACAAATAGAAAAATAATAACATATAAGACAATGATAATAAAAGACAAGAAAATAGACAAGGCATCCAAAGAACAAATCGAGAAGTGTCTGCAACCCATCTGGCAAGACGTCGAGTTCTTGACGAGAGGGAGAAGATACGCCACAGTAGTGGTGTACTTCAAAAATGAGGAAAAGGCTATAAAACACTCGCTCCAACCGATAAAATCTAACGAAGTCATTTTTTGCCAACGTATATGAGTAGGAGAACATCCAAAATAGTTATTGAGGAAATCCCACCAGAAATAAATGTCATCTGGATTATCTCCTAATGGGGCTTGAGGATAAAATCAAGATGATTGAAGCTTCCAGAATACAACAGAACTGGCGGGGCCAAGGGTTAAGATCATAATCCAAGTGCCCCCCACCCCACCAGGCATTAGAAGAAATTTCTGAGAACATCCACATCGGAGAAGAAACCACCTTGCGGGTAATGGTGGAGGGCGAAAAAGGCCAGATTCGGATAAACTGCTCCACCCGCAAGGAGAAAGAAGAGGGGAAAAAAGAACAAAACCAAAAGACCGACCAGTAGAACCCCAGCACTGATGGTGTTCAACAAGCCGGAGAAAAAGACGGCTAGTCGGTTGTAAGAACCAAAAAAAAAGGAAAAATAATAACGACAACCAGCCCAACCCTACAACCACCAAAAGAAAAACTCAGGACACTCAAAGAAAAATTACCCCACCCCACCACTATTCCCCTCAAATGTCAATAATATCAGATTCCTTCCCATCCTATTCCCCCTTCGGCGATGAGTCCTCCTTTGCCCCTCTAGTTCGGATTTCCCCCCTCTCCCATACATCACCCCCACCTGCTAAGCCCAGGCAATCAGTCCCCGATATCAAGTCCAAGAAAAACTAACGAATATAAGGAAATATTGACTGCAATAAACAATAACGAACAATTAAAAAAGGTTAAAGCAAATACCAACGGCGTCAATTTACAATCATCACCATAAAACTCCAGAAAATATTGCCATTTATAAAACAGATAAAATGAACTATAACATCTTAAAAAACTACCACCCAACTGACATGGGTCCTCCAAGACTTGATTTTAACAAGTCGATGTACGAGGACCTATATCGGAATATCACCTCACGAACCAGTGAAAAAGAGAGTACCACTGACTAAGGTAAGTCCATGTCAAGTATTCACTTTGGATGTATAAATGTGCATGGCCTGACGTCTAGTTGGAAACAAGGACGTCTCCTAAATGACGTCAGGTCACGGAATTTAGATGTTGTTGCTACACAAACCCGGTTGAAGAGACCTAGAGATCTGCTCCCGCTGTTTGACGGTTACGAGAGTTTCATCTCCCGGTGCTGTCCTCATAGTGGGAGCCGGGTGTTAGTCCTGTCAAAAAGAAACCGAGTTTCTGAGAAAAAGTTGATTTTTGCAGATCCAGAAGGTAGGCTGGTCGTCATTGACTTAATGTTCAGCCGTTGTAAGACTCAGACTGGTTGCAATTTATGCACCTCAAGATACGAGGCAAACTGAGTATTATCAGAACCTAGAGAAGTTTCTTGGTATATCACATCCCTTAGTTGTGCTAGGAGACTATAAAACAATCTGCGATGCACGTGTAGATTATGTTGGCTCGTGTGTTAATAAAAGTAATGCTTGCTTCCAGGATCTACTAAGACGTTTTGAGCTGGTAGATCCATACAGACTAGAATTTCCGAATGCTCCATTGTGGACATAGGCAAATAGCGACGGATCTTCAAGGTCTTGATGTAAGACCGGGAACATCAACCAGTTGTTCAACAGGTACTTCATTTATCGACCCCGGAAAGGTAAAAGACAAAGTCGACCTCAGCGGGATTTGAACTCAGAACGTGAAGACGGGCGCATAGCCCAGCCTGCTAACGATTCTACCAGCTTGTCGCTTTATATTTCACCGATATTTTTTTCTACGCTAGGCACAAGGCCCGAGATTTTAGGGGAAGGAGCTAGTCGATTAGATCGACCCCAGTACGCAATAGGTACTTAATTTATCAATTCTGAAAGGATGAAAGGCAAAGTCGACCTCGGCGGAATTTGAACTCAGAATATGAAGACGGAGGAAATACCTCTAAAGTATTGTCAAGCGCGCTAATGATTCAATGAGCTCGTCACTTTAAATAATTTACTGAGATATTAAAACGTGAAGACCGTCTGGAAAACTAAATAGTACATTTAAATATAATTATTAAATTAAGTGCACTAATTAGTTTGCAATTACATCGTAGGAGAACCATTATCGACATTTAGTAACACACAAAAACTGGTAAAGCCATAAATTATTTCATCAGATTTTGACACCTCATTATAGGTGTTGGTGAAAGTAGGTATACTGTTACTTAATATAGGTGTAATGTTCTTTTCATTTCTCTATTTCTAAGCGATTGATAAGTCGACTAAAGGACCTGCAGGAGATGCCTAGTTCATTGGAAGCCCTCTTTTTTGATTTCTGGGAACTTTGAGTGAATGTTTGAACCACAAGCATTTTATGTTGTTTAATAGTAACACTGATTGATCGACCATTTTTCTGTGCTTTGCAAATGGACCCAGTTTTCTTAGATTTGTTACATATTCTGTAAACTGTTTATCTTGACGGAGCTGGTCTTTGAAATTCTTCGGTCCATTTCTGCATTCTCTGTTTTCTAGAACTGCTTTATGATCCACTTTCGTTCATCGTTGGTCAAATTTCCAGCCATATATTATCTAAGTTCAGGAATAATTATTCTATTATTGAAAGAATAACTAAGAAAGAACATAGGATCATAGAATTCTTATCCTAAAAATGAGCATTCCACTCATATCAGTTTCAAATTTTGGCACAAGACCAGCAATTTTAGGGGTGAACGGGGTGGGGGGGATAAGTTGATTACATCGACGTCAGTGCTGAACTGGTACATATTCTATCGACACCAAAAGGATGATAAGCAAAGTTAACTTCGGTGGTATTTCAACTCGGAACGGACGGACGAAATGCCGCTAATTGGGTTGCCAGATAAATTCGTTCGTTTTTCATTCCCCTTGTTTTCCATTTTATTTTAATCCTTTCCAGTGTTATTCGAATTAACACGAAAGATATTTTTCATCAGTGATTTATGGATTTGTGTAGCCCTGTTCTTGCTTGTTTCAGTCATTAGATTGCGGCCATGATGGAGCACCACCTCGAAGGATTTTTTGTCAAACGAATAGACCTCAGTTTTTTTTTTAAAGCCTAGTACTTATTCGGGATCTTTACCTTTTGATCTACAGATTTAAAAAATAATTTTTTGTATCTAAACACTTTCAAACTTCGAAAGTAGAATGTGTCATATAAAACATCTTTTACTCTTAGCATTTTTGAGAAAAAAACTTATATTTACGAAGTTATTTCACGTTAAACTTCTCGTATTTCGGTAATTTCAACCAATCAATGACGTGTATTCAGCTGAATAAAATTACTGCCGTTGTTTGTCAACAACAACTATCGGCGTTTGTCACTGTTATTTATGACATCGTTCGTGCCTTTGTACTGATTTTAAGGTTTTAGGGTTAGGGTTAGGGTTTTAGGGTTAGTGTTATCATAAATAACAGTGACAAACGAAATATACACCTCCGAAAGTTCTTGTTGACAAACAACAGCAGTAATTTTATTCAGCTGAATATACGTCATTGATTGGTTGAAATTACCGAAATACGAGAAGTTTAACGTGAAATAACTTCGTAAATATAAGCTTTTCTCAAAAATGCTAAGAGTAAAAGATGTTTTATATGACACATTCTACCAGTGTCCGAAGTTTGAAAGTGCTTAGTTACAAAAAATCATTTTTCAAATCCCTTATTCGATATCATTTGCCGAATCACTAATTTACGGGGACGTAAACACGCCAACCCCCAGTTATCAAGAGGTGGTGGGGGACAAACACAGACACAAAGGTACACACACACACACACAACAGTCTTTTTAGTTTCCGTCTACCAAATCTACTCGCAAGGCTTTGGTCAACTTGTAGCAATATGCATTTGCCAAAGGTGCTACGTTGTGGGACTGAACCTGGAATTATGTGGTTGGGAAGCAAAATTTCTTAGGATACAGCCACGCCTGCACCTATTTTTTAAAAAATTTGAATAGATTTTACCTCTTTTTAGACATACGAGTATGACGATCGTGTGAGTGTGAAGCAGAAAAAAAAAACAACAAAAAAAAAACGAATTATTTCATCTGTAACACTTGTGAATTTATTAAATTGCGAGAATGGGTTTCCTATGATACAGTGACTACAGTTTCAGCGGTCTATCTGAAACCAAGTCAATTGTTAAACGAGTACCACAGCCAAATAAATTAGTTCAGTTTTCTCCTTAGCAGCTGGAATCAGTTTTGTTTATCTAAATCTCTTAATTATTACAGTGTATTAAAACTGGGTTACTATTTAAAGACTGCACTCAGTCAACTTCGAGCATAAAGGGGCGACTCCCACCGAACTCTCTACATGAGGTCTTTGAAACAGTGGCTTTGTCGTAGGATGACGTTAGGAAGTTTGTTTTTAATCATTTTTTTTTTATGGAAAACAATCTGAGTATTATAGTATAATAGATTTCTTTCATCAAATACACAGAACTAATCCATGAAAAATTCTTAGGCTGACCAACATACTCTCCTCGAATGTGACCTAATAAAGCTTATTTTTCGAAAGGGACTCCCTTGCGGTTCATACATTACTTCCATAGTTGTTGCAGTGCTTGTATCCCATTGATGCAAAGGCTTTCATCTTGTTGCTCGGGAAAGGCATCAACAAGCATACATGACATCATCATCAATGCGATACTGGTTCCCAATCAAGTGTCTTATTCATGTTGGTAAACATGTAGGCGTAGGCGTAGGAGTGACTGTGGGGTAAGTAGCTTGTTTACCAGCCACATGGTTCCGGGTTCAGTCCCACCGCGTGGCACCTTGGGCAAGTGTCTTCTACTATAGCTTCGGGCAGACCAAAGCCTTGTGAGTGGATTTGGTAAACGGAAACTGAAAGAAACTCGTCGTATATATGTATGTATATATATATATGTGTGTCTGTGTTTGTCCCCCCAACATCGCTTGACAACCGATGCTGGTGTGTTTACGTCCCCATAATTTAGCGGTTCGGCAAAAGAGCCCGATAGAATAAGTACTAGGCTTACAAAGAATAAGTCCTGTGGTCGATTTGCTCGACTAAAGGCAGTGCTCCAGCATGGCAACAGTCAAATGACTGAAACAAGTAAAAGAGTAAAAGAGTAAAAGAGATGATAGGAGAATAGGGAGAGTGGTCAACCAGTTCAAAGCCACAGCAGCCACTGAAATGAAGGACTTGTGTGCTGGAGCATTGTCCTGATGAAACAAAACCACTTTCGTCAGTTTTCTTAAGCGTTTAGTCATGATAGTCTTACGTAACTACTTTAGCAAGTTGGCATAGTACTCTCCATTGATGGTGTGACACTTTCGACTATAGACAATAAGCACAATACCTTTTGCATCCTCAGAAATTGAGGCCATCACCTTCCCTGCGGATAAAATGACCTTGGCCTTATTTGGAGCAAGTGAGGAGAATGTGTTTCCACAGCATGGATTGTCTTTTTGTCTCTGGCTCAAAATGATCAACTCAACACTCATCCTGGGCGCGGAAACGTTCAAGGAAGCCAGGTAAATTTGCCTCAAACAATGTCATATTTTTCCATGTTGTAATCAGCCTGGTGCGATTTTGATCAAGTGGCAGATACAGAACCCACCGAGTAAAAACCTTCGTCATGCCAAGCTCATTGTGTAGAATATTCTCAACTCTCTCCTCAAGGTACGCTTATAGCATTGGCTATTTGATTTATGGTCATTCGCCTGTCCTCCATTATGATGTGGTGAACACGATCAATGTTTTCCTCGGTAGTAGCAGTTGTAGGACGTCCAGACCTTGGGTAACCTTCAAGACCCACCCTTACTATCTTAAATTCAACTACTTACTGTTGATATAGCTCGAGCGTTATATCCCCTAATTATAGCAACCGTGTCAGCATGAATGTCCTTGAGGGCTAAACCCTTTTTTTGCAGGTACTTGATAATACCATGATGCCAAATTTTGTCTATTTTCAAGAGAAGTGGCTACTAATTATTTATGAAGTCTTCTTTGAACTGTCAGATGTCAGTTTAGAATTAATGGATGCAAGATTTCACAGCCGTAGCATCATGCCAATGAACTTTTCAGCCCACCCTGGTAAAGTTTGTAGAGGTTATGCGTGACAGGATCAGCGTCAACCGGTACTTATTTTGTTGAACCAAAAGGAATTTGAAAGCAGAACCTAGAAGAGAAAACCGAATATAATGCCCTTTATACTACTATGTCACAGCGACTACCGGTAACTGTAAAACAACCGAAATATGGTCACAGCAGCAGCAGCAGCTGGTGCTGCTTACCTCTAAATCAGCTCTCCGCATTTTAATTTTTTTTTTGCATACGTCTAAGCATCTAATTCTGCTGGCGATAAGGCGGGAGCTACTGCTGTATTGATGACGCCAATTGTGGTAGAAACACGTGCGCACCGCTGATTTCCTGTTTCCTGGTAATCAGACATTTTTTTTCCTTGATGACCTCTCAAACTTGGAGAATTTTTGACTCCTAAAATTGTTCCTTTTTCATTTGGAGTTGGTCCGAGTTAGCACCAAACGATTATTCTACCTTCTCTGGAAGCGAAAACAATTTCAATAAATCAGGAATTTGTCTGATATTTTATGTTATACTTCATTATTTATTATTAAACATTTCATATATACCGTCAGTCAACATTTCCTTCAAATTGTTTTTACATTATTGATACATTTCACTCAATATCCGTTTATGATACGCTTTGATAGATAGATAGATAGATAGATAGATAGATAGATAGATAGATAGATAGATAGATAGATAGATAGATAGATAGACAGATAGATAGATAGATAGATAGATAGATAGACAGATAGATAGATAGATAGATAGATAGATAGATAGATAGATAGATAGATAGATAGATAGATAGATAGATAGGTAAGTAGATAGCTTTATAGAGAGGTAGACAGAAAGATACATAGATAGACAAAGATTTGTTGAAGGTAAACAGACAGATAAATAGATTGGTTTGTTAATTAATTAATTAGATAGATAGATAGATAGATAGATAGATAGATAGATAGATAGATAGATAGATAGATAGATAGATAGATAGATAGATAGATTTATAGAGAGGTAGACAAACAGAAATACAGACATAGATAAATAGACAGGAAGATTTGTTGAGAGGTAAACGGATAAATAGATTGGTTTGTTGAGAAGCAATTAGATAGATAGGTAGATTTGTTGAAAGGTAGACAGAAAAACATACAGACAGACATAGATAAATAGACATATTAATTCGTTGATTGACAGATTGATTTATTGAGAGATAGACATATGGATGTCAAACATACACAGTAAGTTTATTGCGCAATATCCGACTGGAAAAGGAGGTTAAATTAAACTGACAAACTGATAAAGAACATATAATAACGTAGATTATTCAACGTGTGTGGTAAGTATTATAAGGTATAAACCATAGCTATCCCGATTATCACTGTTTGAGAATGTCTTTATCCCGAATTTAAGAAAAATATATTTACAAATTGTTTTAAAATGTTGTTTTCATGTTGATATCGACATTGCATAAAATGATACTGAGAATGATCATCCATTTTATTATAATTCTAACTTTAGGGAAAGGGGTAAGTCATTTATATCGACCCCAGTACGCGACTGGTATTTATTTCATCGCCACCGAAAAGATGAAAGACAAAGGCGACCTCGACGGAGTTTGAACTCAGAACGTAAAGACGAACGAAATGCCGCTTAGCATTTTGTGCGGCGCGCTAATGATTCTGCCAGCTCGCCGCCCTATTGAGAATGATAATAATGGTTTCAAATTTTGGTACAAAGCCAGCAATTTCGGGGGAGGGGTAAGTTGATGACATCGACTCCAGTGCTCAGTTGGTACTTATATGGATTGAGAAAGGATAAAAGACAAAGTCGACTTCAGCGGAATTTGAACTCAAAACATAAAGACGGACGAAATACCGCTAAACATTTTGCTCGGGCGTTAACGAGTCTGCCACTTCGCCATTTTATTGAGAATGCTAATAATGATGACGGTAGCAGTGGAGACGAGAGTGGCTACGATGACGATTATGAGGATGACTGTGGTGATGGTGGTGGTGGTGGCGGTGGTGTTACTTAGTTCCCGGTCAACTCCGATGCGTTGGACTAACATACTCTTTTGGAAGAGAAACTAGGACTTACTATCTCCTTTGTACCCCACTTACATTTTCTTTTTAAAAACAGTGCTGAAGAAGATTTGACTGCTATTTGTAGCAGACCAAGTGATTACGTAAGATCACATCATTATAGACTTAATTTAGACTAGATTTAAATGTATCATGAACCACAGGACTCATAAATCCGGAACTCAACCCGGTTTACATAGCACATAAAGGGACTAAGATTGCAACACACTGAACGGAATGCGGGTCCGTCGTAGGGTTAACTTCTTCGTTAAGAATAAAGTGACTAAGATTACAACAGGCCGCGTCACCACTGAACGGGACACCAGCTCTGAACGGGGCGCCGGACCTAAGCACACCGGTCCTGAACTCATTTACAACCAAGCAGACTGAAGCAACGGGAAATAAGTGTTTTGCTCATTCCATCAAGCATGTCATAAGAACTGACTACAAAAAACCAAAAAAAACTATAAGTATGGCCGCCATGAAACGGTTACAAAAGCAAAAGTCAAAAAGAGAGGTGTATGAAAATAGAGGTTAGCCTCGATGCGATTTGAACCCAGAATGTAAAGTGATATTCAATGCACCGCCGGTCTGGGAATCAAAACCACGATCTTACGCTCGTCAGTACAACGCCTTAATAACTAGGTCATGCGCCTTCATCGCATCATTATAACAATGATGATAATGATGGTGATGAAGAGGGTATGGCTAACGCCCTGTTCCGATTTCCCGTTCACAATGGGACGCTAGTCAATCACTAGCGACACTTCTCGACATAACAATCCCAACACATATTTCTGTGTCAATTCTCCCCGGACTTGCAACGTGACTCAATGTGAAGTTCAGAGTCCTGCTCTGAAACATGAATATAGACGTGGAGACAGTCAGGGAAAGGGGTTCATATTGACATAAGTGATAACTTATTTTATTGACAAGATATAGTGACAGTAATGCGGCGAGGGTGGTAGAATTGTTAGTGCGTCGATCAAAATGCTTTGGTGCATTTCTTCAGGTTCTTTATGGTCTGAGTTCAAATCCCGCCGAAGTGCACTCTGCTTTACATCCTCCTTTGGAGGTCGATAAGATCAAGTAGTAGTCAAGTACGAAGGTCGATGTAATCGACTTCTCCCCTCCTCTCAAAACTGTTTGCCTTGAAACCTGCAATGGACCGGCACCCCGTTCACGGGAATGTTGTGATCTCGGTCACTTATACGCGATGGAAAGGCGAGTAACTGGCCCTATCAGTACTAGGGCTCAAGAATATATATATATATATTATATATATATATATATATATATATATATATATATATATATATATATATACAAAAGGAAATGAAGAAAATGCTGACAAAATAATTTAAGTAATTTAATTAGGTGAAGTTCTTTTTACCGGTTGCGCATTTGTTATGCTTATCAAAAGTTTTTTCCTCTTATCTGAGATAAGAGGAAAAAACTTTTGATAAGCATAACAAATGCGCAACCGGTAAAAAGAACTTCACCTAATTAAATTACTTAAATTACTTAAATTATTTTGTCAGCATTTTCTTCATTTCCTTTTTTATATATCACAACTCATGTTCCACATCTCCTTTTTTAAATACATATATATATATATATATATATATATATATATATATGCGTGTGTGTGTGTGTATGTATAATGTGTGTGTATGTATAATGTGTGTGCGTATAAATGTGTGTGAATATATATATGTGTAAGTTTATATATATATATATATATATATATATATGCTTTATTTAAAAGCAGCAGAAATATAACAAAAGCTGTTACTCAGAGTTTCACGTTTCCGTTCGTCGGACAGTTTTGCAGAAACAAAACTGTTCGACGAACGGGCATACAAAACATATTACTCTACTCCTGGTATTTGAGTACTCTTTTTCTACCTTGTTTCACATTTATATGCTTACTCCGGTATATATATATATATATATATATATATATATATATATATATATATATACACACAAATGCATACATACATACACGTTTATGTGTTTGTGTTGCAAATTCTTGATGTGAAATCGTGTGTTGAAACCGATATTCTTATATTTCGGAATGGGTTTTTTTTGTTTATCTTTCTTTTTTCACTATATTCGTTCTTCACTTCTGTTTTATTATTGTTCTTAATTTAGAGTCGGACTAAACAGAACAGGAGGAGACATGTGAGATGAAGAGTCGCTGAAGAGATCACAGGATGGGTGGCGAAAGATTTCCAGAAAAGAGACAGTAACATAAGGACAGTATTAAAATTGAACCGAAGAACGAATATATAGTGCGTGTGTTTATTTGGCAAAATAATAATAATAATAATAATAATAATAATAATAATAAAAATAATAATAATAATAATAATAATAATAATAATAATAATAATAATAATAATAATAATAAATGCCCTGATGCAGTACCAGGCAGTGACTTTCATGGCTTCTGATCTTAACTGATTGGAAGTGTTATCATGTACCTTGTTTTTTCTTGGTATAAAAGATGGGCTACAGCAAATATTCTGCTCAGTACCACATATTTGCTTGTCAGTCGTTTGACCGTAACCAGTTGAGGATGTCCCTTAGTGGTTGACCATATGTGTATCTCTGATCACGAGCAGAAGTAAGGGGGGGAGCATCATAGCCATGTGTTGAGAGGGATTCTTTGGGATTTGAATAATTCACCTCTGGAAACATGGGTGTTTCGTTCAAAATCCTTAAACAACCCTTATTCAGGGACCTTTTGAGCGGGATGGGTTACTCGAGCAGAAGAAAATTTTAACTGGGCCCCACCTGCAAGGTCATGTGCTGTTTATCTTGATATGAGATCACCATGTTGCGCACATATAGTTGTGATACATGTGCCTGGTGTACCCTTATCAGACGGGAAGTCATGATGGGTATACTGGGCTTCGTATATTTGTACCCCAGTGACACTTTGATGGCATACACTGCTCTCTCACTCAATAATAATAATAATAATGATGATCATCTCCAAATATAACAATAACTAATAATATTGTGGGTAGGGCACAATAAATAATATTTACTGCAATTTTGACTGTGAGAGGAAAAATTTACTCTTACAAATGTTTTACCCTACAAAAACTATATGAGTAAAGCAAATGACCTTCACTAAATGCATTAAAAACAATATAACATATTCAGAACACTGTTTCAGAAAATGAACTCCGTTCTCTTTGTACACACAAAAAGACAAATGTAGGCGGGACAAAATGAGTAAAACAAAATAAGTTCGTTTCTCCAATTCTCCAGAATTATAATTAACAGAATACTCCTACATATCAGTATCCATCCTCGACCATCAGAAGGATTAGAAATACAATAAAAATTTGAAATACCAAGATCAAATGAAAGAGGATCATGGAAAAATGGCACTTGTTATTAACGAAATTCGACTAAATCTAAAAACTCAACACAAGCTATTTTCGTTAAGACAAACCAAACATCTCAAGTCATATACATTATTATTATTAGAAAAAAAATTCAAAGTCTTACAGCTGTTTCTGGATATTCCAGAGTATGGAATATTCCGTCATCGGAGATAAATAGGGAAAATAAGAAGGGTATAAATTAACGAAATGATGACATAGAGGACAGGAGTAAAGGAAAAAGGAGATGAAGAAAAAGAAGAAAAAGGAAGCATAAAAGTTTAAAGTTCAACTTTCCTATCTTGTAGAAATAATGATTTATGAACTGTGTTGTGTGGACAGACTTGCACTTAAAATTCCCGCGTTTTTAATCAAAAGTTGTAAGTTATCTATCTGTTTATTTGTATTCCTCTCTCTCTCAACCACAGCTTTTTCTCCTTCTTTTCTTCTAAATATACGTTGAGATAAAGGTTATCTCCTCTTTTGATTCCTCCTCTTCTTCCCACTGTCTAATAGATGCTGTAATGGACAGAAAGACGGAGATAATCTCTTTTATAATATAAAATTATATTAGCAACCTCAATTACAGTCGGGTCAAAGCTGAGGAAATATTTCTTGAAAAAAGAAGCTGTCAGCTGATTTTTATTTCAAGGTCTCCTAACTCCAACAACAAACTAGTTTTAACTCTCGAAGCTGACGCAAACTGTACAAAACGATGGTGCAATATTTTTTGATATAATGGTTGCAAACAGGTAGGGAAAAATAACAAGAAATCAATTATTTCTTATTTCACCCCTCGTACTCATTTTACACTTACTCCCTATGCAGTTTCAGTTTTCAAGATAACAGGAGTGGTGATTAACATAAATGTCATGTTATTAACTGTTCCGGCGTCTTGTGTCCTGAGTTAAAATTCCGTCGAGGCTAACTTAATTTTTTTTATCCCCCCAGGGTCAATAAAGACCCACTAAGATGCTGGAATTTATTCTTCCCTCTCTCTCTCTCTCTTTTTCTCTCTCACACTCACTTTCTGACGTATGTCTGACTCCTTATAGAGCTCCCTGTTCTCCGAAAGATATTCATTTTGTCATACTACACAGTTCGAGAAGTATGCTCTTACTCACATGACATATTAGTGACGGTAGATTACTCTCTGATACTCTCCCACTACACAGTAATAGAAGAAAGTTTTCACTTAAGCATCATGTCGTTGGCTAGAGACTGAAAGAAAAACGCTTTCTCACGTAGAAAGTTTCACCTATGAAAACACGTCGATACACTCAAGACAAGACATAAATCAGAGTCTAGGAACTTCTTTTCATCACAAGAACTGTCCAAAGAAAGCATAAAACAGATATAGCTGGCACGAAGTAGTTACAGAAGCAAAAATCAAAAAGAGAAGGATGAAAATCAAGGTTGACCTGAACGCGATTTGAACTCGAAATGTAGAGGCATTTTATTCGTCGCTCTTGTGATATTTACTATTCACCACTACCTACAAGCTAGAAAAAGACGAAGTATGTTACTATATTTAATTAATTAATTTCAAAGTGGATAAGAAATGATGTTGACGGCAGTATGATTTCGACTCTAGACATAAGATATAAATAAATACCCTTTGACAATTTTGCCGTGCATTCTACAGAATCTGTTACCGCCTCTGTGATCCGGCTCTTATCATAGTACTTATACTGTCAGATCTTTTTAAGTAGTCCACGGCATTTAAATGATCAAAACAAAGTATTTGACTGCTGTTTATAACAATGCGGTGTCATTTGACCAGAGTCGGCGATCCACAATTGTACTACTGAGGTGTTCTATGAGAGCCTCGGACTTTTTCTAAAATGTTTCCAAATTCAATGTATTTGTGAACCGTATGGCTATTAATAGTTTTTAAACTGTTTTATGACACGATTTGCTTAATACTTTTACTTGTATAAACATTGCCAGTGATGGAAATAAAGCAAGGTAGATACACAAGGATATTTGTCTACAGAAGGTATGATATAATATGCAAGTGTACCACAGACAGGTATAAGATAAATAATAGAAAGTGGACCATTACAAAAGAGAAGTTACTGATCCGTGAGTTAGAAGAATGACTGCGGCGGGGGAATACCTGGCGATGCCTGCTGTATGAAAAGCAAATAGTAAGGTTGGCGCTAACACAGAAAATGTAATAAGCCTAGATACTTTAATTAAATTACACCCATAATACGGAGAAAAATGTCTTCAATCTTAATGATTAACTCAGGTCAACAAAAACCCGGAATATATGTTTTATGTTAACTTTTAGTCAGGTGTAAAATAGCACCCATAACTCATTACAGGGCCTCCAAGACAGGTGGGAGGGGAGTGAAGACTATTTCTTCAAACCATAAAACTGGCATAAAAGCTTGCGACAGGGTGGCCGTCCCTAATGCTGCTCCAGATGCCAGGTAGTGGTATTAAACTGGACTACGGTTATGTTTCAGTATTATGAGAACTCATCTGTGAAACAGTTTATCACTAGAACTAAGATGGTGCAAACATATGTACACACACACACACACACACACACACACACACACACACAAACACACACAGGTCTCGGTGATAATCTAGAAAAGCTACAGTTTTCAGAAACATGCACGTTAGAAATACAACCTGTACGCAGAACAGTAAAAATATGCGAAATTTATCTGAAGTTCAGCATGTAATATTGTTTTTGAATTCTACATTCTATCAATGGGATTTTGTATCTTTGTTAGAAACCAGCTTCGCCCGTGCAGGAAGACTTCAAATTAGTAAAACTAGATGACACACACCTACACACCAAATTGCAAAGTGGGTAGGATCATGAGGGGATGAAACCAAAATAGTTAATTAAAATCACATTGGTAATGAGGAAGAATATATATTGATGATTAATTTTGGTAAAAAAAAATAGCAAGGGAGACAGCATCGTGATTTAAATGAATTAATAGCATTTAAAAGTGAATCAGGTCATTGGTAGTATTCTAGTACAATTCCGGATATTTTTCGTTGGTGGTCTAAAGGTTAACCTTAAGCAACATGTTGTTCATATGTTTAAGAAAATCAGAGATTTCACAACTGAAGATTTAAGGATGTTTTAAATGACTCGTTGTCATAGTTTCCTCGTTGACTCATTTAATTTGTTATTGTTTTTAGTAGTGGTGGCGGTTGCGGTGGCGCCAGTGTTTGCGGGAGTGGTTTTGTTGTTTTATGTTTTTTTTAGTTTTTTTTTCACTTATTTGAAGCTAGCTAAATACTGCTAAATTCTAGCTACTAGTGTTAATTAATTAATTGATTAATGAAGGAAAAAAGCACGAGAGAAACAGAGAGAGAGAGAGACAGAGAGAAAGAGAAAAAATCTCGAAGTGTCCGGAAATGAATTTAATAATTCTTCAGTGTGTTGTGCTATCAATTTGGAATGCAGGAGGGAGTGAGTGTGAACTTTAGAAGTAGACTAATACCTAGAATTATTTATCTTCGTTAGTGAAGTTAGTCAAACCAATACTCCAGTACTTAGGTGACTTATAGAGACAGAATTAAAAAAAATAGAATGTGAATAAAAACTGGCACTCCTTCGGTTAAAACGACGAGAATTCCAGTGGGTTCGATGAAAGGAGCATCCTGCTCGTGAAATTAACGTAAAAGTGACTGAGCACTCCACAGACACGCGTGCCCTTAACGTAGTACTCAGTGGGATTCAGCGTGACACAGAACGTAATAGCTGAGTTCGGCTGCATATAGAATTGCCGACCGCTAAATTTGGAGTTTGAATAATTCACCTCTGGAAACATGGGTGTTTTGTTCAAAATCCTTAAACAACCCTTATTCAGGGTTACTCGACCAGAAGAAAATTCTAACTGGGCCCCACCTGCAAGGTCATGCACTGTTTGTCTTGATATGAGATCACCATGTCGTGCACATATGGTTGTGATGCATGTGCCCGAGGTACCCTTATCAGATGGGTGGTCATTATGGGTATACTGGACTTCGTATATTTTACCCCAGTGTCACTTTGATGGCATGCACTGCTCTCTCACTCAATAATAATAATAATAATAATAATAATAATAATAATAATAATAATAATAATAATAATAATAATAATAATAATAACATCGAAAAATACCTTAGGAATGAGAACCCAGGTTCGAAATTTCGCCAAGACTCCTGATTAAAGCTAGAGGTTACATCAGCCGAAACGTTGTGATAACAACAAACAAGATGAAGACAAATATCCGTCAAATGTAAATAATGTACATAATTCCTCATCTCTTGAACATAGAACTGATGATAGGAATGATGATGATGATAATGATGATGAATATATGTGTGTGTGTGTATGCTGGACTTCCACACAGTTTCTGTTTACCAAATTCACTCACAAGGTATCGATTAGCGCAGAGCTAGAGTAGAAGACACTTACTGGGAGTGCTACACAGTGGGGCTCAACCTATGAGCCCGTGGTTGCGAACCACACAACAATGCCAACGTCTATGTTTTTATTTATTTTTTACTATTAAAAACCATCTAAGATGGCAAATTGGTAGAATCATTAGCATGCCGGACAAAATGCTTAGTGGTATTTTGCTTGTCTTTACACGCTGATTTCAAACTGTGCTGTGATCGACTTTACCTTTCTTCCCTTTGGAATCGATAAAATATGTACCAGTGAAACACTGGGGTCATGTAATCGATTTTCTCCTTTATCCGAACTTGCTGGTCTTGTGCAAACATTTGAAACCAATATTAAAAATCTCTAAAGGGATTTTTATTTTGTCAATTAGTTGGATAATTTCGATCGATCTAAGTTTTTCAATTCTTATATAGGAATACCTTAACTTAAATCGGTTCGAGTTATGTCTTTTTCGACTTTACCTCGTTTGATTTTTTTTAAGAAATTAACGGAAGAAATAAATCTCAACTTCAATCGATTTATCTGATTTTACGTCGGTCTCAGCAAACATATATGAAAAAAAACCCACTTAAAAACCAATACTGAAGTAGAAAATGAAATCAAATACTTGTGAAAATCAGTACAAACCATTTATTAGAATAGATTCAAGCTATCAGTTTTTTAAATGTTTCTTCACGTTGCGTCGTTTTTCTAGGAACCAATAACTGACGTACGTGTTACGATGTTTATGTTGTATGTGTTTCGCTTTCGTTAATTTGAAAATATACTTATTTTATGTAAGTGCAAAAATAGCAATAATACACACACACACACACACACACACACACACACACACACACACACACACGAGAGATTGGATTTTTAGTTTTTATTTTTTTTGATTAGTCTACTTCTATTATTTTTCTTCATTCACTCTGTGTTAGTAGTTAATGATTAAGTGGTATTTGGTCTTACTTTTTTTTTATGTGCTAAGACATATATTCTGTGGAACAAGGTTTAATTTAGCAAACATTTTGCGTTCATACCTGACAAGCCTTCATTCACCAGTGTTGCCGTAATAATACAGATGTAATATGATAAATTTAATGTAGCTATTATACAATAATAATTCGGCAATCATCTATTGGTAAAGTAAGGATGAAACAATTGTAGTATCATGCGATATAGCGTATTTTCTCAATCCATTCTCTCCTATTTACATATTTTCTTTTATATCTACTCTACGAACGTTCGTTGATTTTCGGATGTATCTTCATAGATATAATACCCTTTAGTAATTAATACGGCTCCTGTCGCTGATTATATATATATATATAATATATATATATATATATATATATATATATATATATATATATATACATACACACACACACACATATATATATATATACACATATATATATTCTCTTTTACTCTTTTACTTGTTTCAGCCCTAAAGCACCACCTGTGTAATCACCCTTTCAATGACCAATTTTATGTGATTGGCTTTTGGTGAAGGAGGTAGTTGCACACTGCTACCTTCTTTTGGGTTTCCTGCCTTGATATCGGTTCATCTGGGACCTTGGATAGCAGGAGGTCAAGTTGTTTTTTGAAAGCATTTACCCCTACTCCATGAAGATCTTCAGATTTTTGGGGAAGGCGTTAAATAGTATGAATCGCAAGCTATTGCAGTACATGGTCCTCACTCTAGACGGGATAGCTAGGACCTTTGGAACAGTGCAGTGACGTATAGTTCTGGTCTGGTGTAGCTCTCGATAAGAAAATTTGGTGCCAGGATCTCCCAAACATATATAACTGCATACCTCTTCCGTCTTTGCTCCAGGGTGTAGAGTCGTAGCACTTTCAGTCCCTCCAAATAACTCAGTCGTTCCCTTGGTGCAATCTTCCTGGTGTAACACCGCTGAACTGCCTCAAGTTCTGCAATTAATTTGACACTGTAAGATGACCACAGTTGAGAGCAGTGGTCCAGACGACTGAGTACAAATGTCCCCCATAGAACCAGCATAATTTCCTGGTCCCTTGCTCTGAAAGTTCTCAAAATCCATCCTGCCATTCGTCTGCACATTGCCATCATTTTGGTGATATGCATATAAGACGCCAATCTGTATATGGCATCTAGCTCTTTCTGTAGGAGAGTAGCATCAGAAGGTTCTTTGACGGTTTGTACTACTTTTGTGTCAACGGCGTAGCTAGTAAGTGTGATATCTATGTAACTGATAACATGTCTGAAAGAGTCACCATGAACAGCAGCGGCCCCAATACAGTTCCCTGAGGAACTCTACTTTCTATTAATGACTTCTTGGAGAGGGGTCAATTGACTTCCACAGCCTGGTTTCTGTCTCTTAAGAAGTCATGCAATCGCTCACCCAGTCCCGGCTATGCCAAGCCTCCGTACCATGTGACATTTCATCCCATGATCAACCTTATCAAAGGCTTTTGCAAAATCAAGATATATCACGTTCACGTTTGAGTGAGTCATTAATTGTTTCAACACCCATTCATGATAATGCAAAAGCTGGGTAAGGCAGCTTCTTCCTGTGTGTAAGCCATGCTGGATGTCAGGGAGCAAGTCATTATATTTAAGGAACGCTACCAGTTTCTTCCAGAAAATGCGTTCCGTGACTTTGCTGACATGGGAGATTAGAGAGACAGGTCTATCATTTTTAGCATCTGCTCTGTTACCTCTGTTATGGATATGACATATTATGCCTTCTTTCAACTTCTTGGGAAGTCTCCCAGTTTCGAGGAAGCTCTGGAAGAAAATCTGAATTGGTTTTGCATGTATGTATGTCATTATTCTGTTTTACTTCAAGATTTCTTGCTCCTTCTTTGGAATTTCAACAACATCAAAATGATTTTTTTCTATGTATGTATGTATGTATGTATGTATGTATGTATGTATGTATGTATGTATGTATTATGTATGTATGTATGTATGTATTTATATACATACATATATAAATACATACATACATAAACACCATTTTGATGTTGTTGAAATTCCAAAGAACGGGCCTTGCATTTCGGTTAGAAACCGACTCTTTCTCCATTGGCAAGAAATTTTGAAATAAAATAGAATAATGGCATACATACACCGATATATATATATATATAATATATATATATATATATATATATATATGCACACACACATATACATATACACATATACATTTACACACACACACTTATATGCACGCGCGCGCATGCGTGTATCTGTTTCCTTCTAGTAAATATTTTTGTTGTGAAAATAAGTTGATATATTGTTTCTAAATAAGGCATTGATAAGCATTATCTTTTTATATATTTTCCACAGTTTATTTTATTAAATCCTACTACCAACTCTGAGTATTTACTTTCGGCACGAGTTTTTGATGCAGGATAATCTTGAAAATCAACATATAAGAATTTACAGCGATGTGATTGGCTTATTTGAAAAGATCGCTCAATTGAAAGTATACTGGTGGAATGTTCCTCTTAAAACCTTTCTAAAATATACGTACAACAGGCCAGGCATTGATGCTGAGAATTGAGAAATATTACGTATTAGTACAAGGTATTAGTTTCTTGTAAGCATTAGGCGCAGGTGTGACTGTGTGGTAAGAAGCTTGCTTCCCAGCCACATGGTTACGGGTTCAGTCGCACTGCGTGGCACCTTGGGCAAGTGTTTTCTACTATAACCTCGAGTCGACCAAAGCCTTCTGAATGAATTTGGTAGACGAAAACTGAAAGAATCCCGTCGTATATATATGTATGTATATATTTATGTGTATGTGACATTATGTGTGTTTGTCCCCGCTACCAGCGTTTGACAACTGATGTTGGTGTGTGTACATCCCCGTAACTTAGCAATTCGGCAAAAGACACCGATAGAATAAGTACTAGGTTTGCAAAGAATAAGCCCTGGGGTCGATTTCTTCGACTGAAAAACCCTGTAAGGTGGTGCTCCAGTATGGCTGCTGTCAAATGACTGAAAAACGTAAAAAGAATTAGCATAACATTGGTTTCAAATTTTGGTACAAAATAAGCAATTTTGTGGGAGGGGGCCTAGTCGATTATATCGACCCAAGTGTTCAACTGGTCCTTATTTTATCGACCCTGAAATTGAACACGGCAAAATTTGAACACAGGATGTAAAGAGGGACGAAATGCAGTTAAACATTTTGCTCGGTGTGCTAACGATTCTGCCAGCTCGCCGCCTTAAACGATGTCATTATTGTTAATTTTGGACCATTGTAAATCACAAACTGTAGAAAAAATATGAGCGGTAGGGGGAGAATTCCAGAGGGCCAACATTCTGGAAAGAAAGAAATGGGTACAGAGATTAGTTTGGAGCTTGAGGAGCTATGAAAGTTGAAAGGAGGAGAGACTAGAGTCGGGAATTTCTGAGTGGAGGTGGCATGAGTCAAGTTAACTTAGAGGAGTAGAGGACATTATAGTAGCGGTAGCAAAGTTTGGGAGATGAATCAGCGCACGAGTGGGCCAGACTGGACCATGTCTTTGAGTATCTATACCAATTAGTTGGATAGTCCTTTTCTGAATGCAGTTCTAGGATGTCTATGTGCGTAGCGACACCGCCTCAGATGTGAGAGTAACACTCCGTTGTGAATCTCGCCTAAGGATTATTGAATGTGAATGAGGGTACTTAGTTCAGTGGTTAGGGTATACGGCTCATTATCATAACGTCGTGAATTCGATTCCCGGTGGTACGTTGTGTCAATGAGCAAGACACTTCTTTTCATGTTATTCCGGTCCACTTAGCTGGCAAAAATTAGCAGTACCTGTATTTCAAAGAACCAGCCTTGTTGCATTTTGTGTCACACTCAATCTCCCTTAGAACTACGTTAAAGGTACTTGTGTCTGTGGAGCGCTCAGCCACTCGCAGGCTAATTTCACGAGCAGATTGTTCCGTTGATCAGATCAAATGGAACCCTCGTCATCGTAACCGGCGGAGTGCCAGGATTGAATGAGAATATGTACCAGCAGTCCAAATGCAGGTATAGCTTTAAAAAAAACATATGGAACAACAGAGAGAAAGAGGGAGAGGAGAGAGAGACAGACAGAGAGACGGACAGACCGACAGACAGTGTGTGAGAGAGAGAGACAGAGAGAGAGAGAGAGAACACATCAAAGACAGAGGCAGTAAAAACACTCCAAAACATAAAATGCGGCGGAAAAGCCCATTATGTAACAGTCATTATTATTATACACGCGATTTTCGGTGGTGAGCTGGCAGAATCGTTAACACGCCGGGCAAAATGCTTAGCTGCAGTTCGTCCGTCCTTACGTTCTCAGTTCAAATCCCGTCGAGGTCGACTTGCCATTTATCCTTTTGGAGTCGATAAAATAAGTACCGGTTGAACACAGGGGTAGATGTAATCGACTATTCCCCTTCCCTAAATTTCTGACATTGTGCCTATAGTAGAAAGGATTATTAAATATGCGATCGACTACTTCCACAAATACCAAATTACTTCCATACCAGGTGGCATGGCGTCGATGCTAAAATGATATATATATAATGTTGTTTGTCTAGAAAGATTACTCTCAGACAAATATAAAAAGTAACTTCTGCCCCTGAGAACATTCACACAGTGCAGCACAAAGAGTTTTGGTGGCACATTCCCAGCCAAACATCCACTAAACGTAAGCACAACTAACTTGGAAAACTGGTTGAGAAGCAGATGTGAACATTTCATAATGTTCACATTTTCTGGTTCCTTCAAGCTTCAATAGAATCCTGACATATGATCAAACCTCTCCCACCTTTTTTTTCTGGACAAGTACAACATATCAGTTTTACATTTGAGATGGCTGAATCGTCAGCACGCCAGGCAAAATGCTTAGCGGCATTTCGTCCGCCTTTACGACCTGAGTTCAAATTCCGCCGAAGTCGGCTTCGCCACTCATCCTTTCGGGGGTCGATAAAATAATACCAGTTGAGCACTGGAGTTGATGTATAGCGGATGTGAACATTTCATAAAATTAATGAGAAAGAGAATACTATGATCAATACTTATATATATAAGAGACCAAAGTGTACGTACGCCGCTATATATATATATATATATATATATATATATATATATATATATATATGTATATATAAAATACAAAATGGGACAAGAACGCAAAACATCCGGACAGCTAGATGATACAAAGAGGGGACAACAAAACATGAATCTAATGCTCTTAGCTTAGTTTTTCCTTGGGGCTGGCCAGATTGGAGCAATCTCAAAAATAATCAGCCGAAGTTGCGAGGATAATCTGGTGCTTGACTGAGGAAAGAAAACTTCGAATAACCCGTCCTTGTTTTCTTTGTATCGTCTATCTGGATGTTTTGTTGCCCCCTTTTGAATCACCGAGCTTTCCGGACAAGGAGCCATGGATCTAGATTAGAAATTGGATCTTCCTCTATTGGCAAGAAACCTTGAAATAAAACTGAACAGAAGTACTCAGAGAGCGCAATCCTCTGCCAAGAAAACACTAACGTCCTCTTAACGATTAGCCAGAGATGATGTTTTAAAATGAGAATATCTAGAATAAACTCGACTGCTTTCACAAACGAGAATACTAAAAATGAACACGAACTGCTCTCAAAAATTAAGTGAAAATACAGGAAAAATAATCCAGAATCCTCGTCCGGTACCGGATCGATCCCAAAATCCAATTGGCTCGTGCCAGTCACGAGGCCAAACATCCCTGAAAATTTCATCCAAATCCATTCAGTGATTCTTGAGATATCTTGCCCACGAATAAACAAACAAACACGACTGAAAATAATACCTCCGCCTTCGTTAAAGCAAAAGTAATAATGACATACATACATACATACATACATACGTGTTTCTGTGTCTATGTGTATGTGTGCTTTAGAAACTAGCTCTTAATATAAATGAAGAATGAAAGAATCATGAACTATACGTAAATGCACGTGTGCACACATACACGCATATAGACATACATACACACACACACACACACACACGCACGCACGTAAACATGTATACTACGGAATGGCATGTGAGTGTCTATGTGTATACATACACACATACATATATACACCTACAAAAATATACAGTTTGCTTACAAGTTTATGGACATATATAATCTTTATATATATAAATAACTTAACTTTCATATGTACCTGTGAGTGTATATATATAAGGATATATACGCGTGTGTGTGTGTGTGAATATGTGTGTGTATGAATATGTATATAATGTATATATATATATGTGTGTGCGTGCGTGCGCGTGTGTCTGTGTGTGAATATGTGTGTGTATGAATATGTATATAATGTATATATATACATATGTGTGCGTGCGTGTGTGTGCGTGTGTGTGCATACATACACAGACGCCCTCACACACACACACGCACACGAATTGCACACATTTGGAACCAAGTATTGCTGAGTTGATAAGGAAGATCTGATGATAATCAAACCTCATAGGTCTCACTGGCCCAGTCGACTTAACACCAAGTAATTACATCGTGCTGTAGATTACTGGGCTACTGATAAGAGTCTAGTAATTCGTTAGTTTGAAGTACGGAGTCAAAACTACACCGACTGAGAAAAAAAAGTAAGAACTAGCTGTAAAACTCAGACGTCGTATCCAGGTGGAAATTTATCACAGAAACAAGAGATAAGCAATATAGTGGTAGATTGTCCGTTAGCATAATGATAATAATAATAATAATAATAATAATAATAATAATAATAATAATGATAATAATAATAATATTAATAATAATAATAATAATAATAATAATAATAACAATAATAATAATAATAATAACAATAATAATAATAGTAGTAGTAGTAATAGTAGTAGTAGTAGTAGTAGTAGTAGTAGTAGTAACCGTAACAACAACAATAACAACAAGAGCAATAACAACAACAGTAATAATAATAATAATAATAATTATTATTATTATAATGATAACAACAAAATACGGTTAGTGTCTGCCCTTGGTGTCAAGAAGACTCTCAGCAACAAAAGGAAACAAGATTGAAAGAAGACAACAACAACAACAGCAATAATAATAATAATAATAATAATAATAATAATAATAATAATGATAATAATCCTTTCTACTAAAAGGACATGATGGTTTCTTTATTGACCACAAAGGGTTTATATTAATACAAATATTATGGATAGTACAGGACAAAAACAAAGAATGTGTGCGTGTGTGTGTGTGTGTTTGTGTGTGTGTGGTGAGAGTTTTGTGTGTAAACAGGTTTAACGTAATAAAAATAAAGACATTATTAACAATGTATAATCCGCAATAGAGAAATTGATGAACGAGGGCTACTCATAGAAAACCCCATAAAACCACGACTGCACTGACTTCTGGGGCAGGTATCTTTTCTCATTTCTTCTTCTCCGATTAGGGGTGTATTCTCAGAGCAGGCTCGTTCACTCGCACCATTCTCGCCAACTCTCATCCACCTTTCAGCAAAATGGCTAGAAGGCAACACTTCCCACTCCACCCTTATTCTTCTTTTCAAGTGAAACATGAAATTGATCAAGCATTGGCCAAAAAGAAAAGTGTTTGTCTTCAGCCCTTTCAGTCTCTTTCACCATACAACCTATTTCGCCATGGTCACCAGGCATATAAAGACAGCCTGCCCTTCCCGGTGAAAAGAAGGCGGCGGGACGATCTCCATGATGGATTCAGTTGATAACCGGATCCGTCCCACACGCGACAGCAGGTGTTCGACATAAACCCACAGCTGAGCAATGCTTGGGCACTGGACGAGTGCATGCAGGACAGACATACTATGTTGTCAGGCACTTCTGTACCTGTATAGTTTATCCGGAACAGACGAAGCCAGGTCAGAGATTTTTACAAATTATCCATCGGTCCCAGGCCGAAAGTTCTCCGGAAGATAGCCGCTAACTGATCTTCTTCGACGCCCAAGGTTTCCCCAAGAAAGTCGTCGAACTTTTCATCCACTAATCCTCTATAGAAAGCTAAACTGGACTTGAGGACTGTGAGCGCTTGAAGATATTCCATTTTCCAAATGCCTTCTCTCAGTCTCTGTTTGACACAGAATTGCAGCTTCGTTAACAAGACCTGCTGGGGAAATACGTGTCTGGCGAAAGGCGACCACACTTGTTCACCGTCAATGAAGCGCAGGCGATGTAACCTTAGCACATGTTTGTGCATCATCAACCACGGCATGCCCAGTCCACCATGTAGTAGGTGCTGACAGCAGGTAGACAGCCTGACCAACGGGCAGTTTGTCACTCTTGTTGGATTGGGGTGTTTCCGCTAGAAAATGACCAAGTATTCTCCTGGTCATATTCCCTCGAGAATCTCCGATTTCCTGCGGGAATTTCGTTTTTAGGTGTGTGTATGCGTCTTGTGCTGTTTGAATGACTTGTACGTGTGTAGGTGCGGAGATTCTGGGTGTAACAAAATCTGTTATATTTGTGTGTAATTTTATGTAATTCATAAGATTCGCATTTTTTTTTTAGTTAATTGCCGTGTAGTTTGTAATAGTACTGCTTTTACTTTGTATTTGCTGCTGCTGTTGCTGCTGCCGTTGTTGTTGTTCTTGTGTATGTGGCATTGGTTGTGCTTGTGGTTTGTTGATTCAAGTACTGTTTCAGCTGTTTGTGGCAGTGCTAGTGATGTACTGTTTTGGGTATTTTTAGCTTTTCAGGGTTTTTTAAATCCTCGCCACTGTTTGTGTGGACGAGGATTGTTCTTTGTCTGCGGGTTTGTATTTCTTATCTTTTCTTCTTTTATTTTTTATTTCCTACTGCTCGCCCTGATCAGACTAGCTACATGTGATGTCTGATCGCTCGGAATCGGGGAGTGGAATATCTTCTGGAGATGAGAAGTGTCTGGAGGAATTTGTTGTTTGTATGGTGGGTATTGATGACAGACTTCGTGATATTACTCAGCCAGATGAAAGAAAAAGATAAAGAACATAATTGTGAAAGAGACACAGTTAAGCAAGTCTTGGACAAAATCAGAAGTAATGACACCACCATGACCAACAAATAGATGTATGCCGCAGCAGTTTGTTCCTTCTCGAGCCATACCTGGCTCATTAGGGCCGGTTTCCCTGTTTTCTTGGCGTATAGGTTCCCCACCTGGATGGGACGCCGGTCCGTCGCAGGTGAGCTGCAAGATGCAGTAGGAAAGAGTGAGAGAAAGTTGTGGCAAAAGAGTCAGGAGAAGTTCACCATTAACTTCTGCCGGAGCCGCGTGGAGCTTAGGTGTTTCGCTCATAAACACACACATCGCCCGGTCTGAGATTCGAACTGACCACTAGGTCATGCTCCAACCACTAGGCCATGTGCCTCCACATGCAGCAGCAGTGGTAAGAACTGAAAGACTTGGAGTGAAGATATCACAACCTCAAAGAGACACCCGATGGAAAAGGCGATTGCAGGGAAAGGTAGACCAGTTGCAAAAAGACCTTGCAAGGGTAGAGATCCTTAGAAACAGGGATAAGATTAAAACTAGGTTCTGTGAATCAATCAAACGAAATTATTGGCAGAAGCAAAGGACATAGGAGAGTGATGGAAGAATTAAGACAAAGGATAAAAGCGAAATTTGCCAGGATCAAGAGATACAAGAGCAGAATTGAACAGTGTAAACAAAATAAGTTGTTCAAAATAGATCAAAGATTTTACAAGGGAATAAATGGAGATGTTATAGTGAATGCACTGCCTAACAAGAAAAGAATTCCGAAGAAATATTTTTAGCCACGAAGTGAAACACAATGGCGAAGCAGAATGATTAAAAATGATAACAGCAAACAACGCAGATTTGTCACAAGAGAAGCATAGAGATCACAGAATAGTTGAAATATGACTTGAAAGGGATGCCAAAACGAAAATCTCCTGGACTAGATTTGATCCAGGGATTTTGGCTAAAACGTTTCACTGCTTTTCACAATAGAATGAGCACGCAAAAAAATAGTTGTATATGAGATAGGTGATGTTCCTAAATGGATGACAAAAGGCAGGACGGTATTGATACTGAAAGATCAGAAGGAAGAAAATATAGCATCTAACTACCGGCCAATCACTTGCCTTCCGCTGATGTTGAAGTTGTTAACTGGTGTTATTGCAAAGGATGTATGATAGCGTGCTACACTCATAGATTTTAGAATGCCCCAGTATGCTTGGAATAGCTGAAAACGTTGTCCAGCTCTTACAAAATAGTATGCCAAAATGGAGAACTATATTAACATCAGATTAAGATAACTTAGGTAAAGTCAGCATAAGTAGGGGAATATTCCAAGTTGATTCACTCTCTATACTGCTGTTCTATACTGCTGTTCTATACTGCTGTTCTTCGTTGCTGTTATCCCTATAGTATTGAGCTTGAGAGAAGCTAAATCATGCTCTGAATTTAATACTGGTGGGAAAATAAACTACCTCCTGTTATGGACGACCTGGAATTATATTGTTTGCTATAAGTGAGAAAGCTTTAGATCCACTGATTTAGACTGTCAGAGTGAGTTGTGATTGATGACATTGGCATGGAGTTTGGAATGGATAAAGTGCGGTGCTAACAATTAGGAGTTGAAAAATATCCAAGTCAGGAGGGATTAAACTCCTAGATGAAACATCAGCCCGAGCAACGAATGAGGGTAACAGTTGGAAGTACTTAGGAGTTTTTGAGGCAGATAGAATTTTCTGTCAAGAAATGAAAGAGAAGATAAGAAATGAATATCTCAGGAGAGTTAAAAAAAAGTGTTAAGCTCAAAACTGAAAGGAGGGAAAAACATCTCTGCTGTAAACACATGGGTGGTTTCTCTAATACTATATTCGGCTGCTTTCCTGACTTGGACTAAGTAGAAACTAAGAGATATAAATTGTAAAACCAGAAAGACAATCCAATATCAATGTACATGTCAATGTGGAACACGATTCTTCAATTATACCACTCTAATGGAGTACCGACCACAAAAAATATTAATATCAACTGCAAAATTTTCCAAGGTGACTTATTTTCACCGTTAATTTTCTGCATAGCCTTAATACCCCTTACAAGTGAACTTAACAGAACAGAGTATGGGTATAAAATCGACGACAAGAAAATAAGTCATCTATTTTATATGGATGACTTAAAACTCTATGGCAAGGACGATAATGAGTTTGAAGCATTACTACGTACTGTGGAAGCAGTCAATGATGACATTGGAATGAAATTTGGTCTTGATAAATGTTCCAAGGACACTTTCCAGGAAGGGAAACTGAAGACCTCACATTCAGTGGTGTTGGATGTTGACACAGTCATAAAAGAACCCGAACAGGAACAAACTTACAAAAACCTCGGAATAAATGAGGGCTCTGACATTCAACATGCAAGTATGAAAGAAAAGATCAGGAAGGAGTGCTACAGGGGTGTTCGAGCAGTCCTAAAATCCGAGTTAAATGCATGCAAAAAGGTTTAGCTATAAATTCCTTAGCAGTTCCGGTTGTTGTTTACAGTTTCAATGTGTGAAACTGGAATATGAGCGAAATGAGGAAGATTGACAAGAAAATCCGTAAGCTGCTGACTTGCAATAAGATGTACCACCCAAAAGCAGACACAGATCGTCTTTACCTATCCAGAGCTCAAGGAGATCGAGGCTTGGTCCAATCTGAAATCTTTTACAAAGTCACCACAATTGGACAGTCAAAATATCTTGAAACATCTAACGACTGGATGCTAAAGCTCGTTGAAAACCATGGAAGACGTAAGAAGCTTCATTCTGTTATGAAAGAAAGCAACAAATTTTCAAATGAGTTTATGCATAATACCCAGGTTGAGTAATATGAAGGAAGTACAGCAACTGTAGTTGCAAAGGTGAAATCAATAGCAAAGCAAAATGCGCTCGAACAATTGGCTGATAGGCGGGAACAAAAACCTCTGCATGGCAAATATGGACCAGAAGCACACCCATCAATGGCTACGGAGCTCAGGGCTAAAGGCAGAGAGTAAAGGCTTTATCTTAGCTGCTCAAGATCAGAGCTTATTGACCCGGAACTATCAAGCCAATGTGATGAAAAATGGTGTAGATCCAAAGTGCCGATATTGCAACGATGGGATAGGAACAGTGGGCCACTTAATCTCTGGATGTATGATTTTAGCACTTGTAGAGTAAAAATCAAGACATGACAGAGTTGGCCAATATCTACATTGGATAATGTGTCGGCATTATAAAATAAAAACTTCTGACAAATAGTACAAGCAACAAACTGAGGCATATATCTGAAGGAGAAAATATAACTATTCTTTGGAACTTCTCAGTATGTACAGACTGGGCCATCAAGGCAAATAAACCAGATGGTGTGAAAAACAAAAGCAATAAAGTCTGTTTATTGATTAACATGAGCATAATCTGTGCCCATAATATCTCAGCAAAATAATTTGATAAGCTCAGAAAATATAAAGATTTGCTAATTGAAACTGAAAAGATGTGGCATCTCAAGACGGTTACAATACCAGTGATTGTAGGAGTACTTGGAATGATCAAAAAAGGAAGTGAAAATTATTTAAGAATGATCCATGGCTTACCATGCATGCAGGAAGTGCAAAAGTTTGTCTTAACTGCTACGTCACACGTATTGAGAAGAGCATTGTCGCTGTGAACTTTCTTTCCTTTTCCCCCTTTTATTTTATTTGTTTACTTTTCTAATTTCATTTTTTCCTTTCTCTCCTTGTCTTCCTTTTTTTCTCTATCACATTACTCTGTAAATGAACAATCTGGTGTGTTTGTTTTACTGGCCTACAAATGTATACAGTGCGTTTCTCTGCCCTAGTTGTCAAGAAGACACTCGACAAGAAATAGAAACAAAATTGAAAGAATATTCCAATAATAATAATAATAATAATAATAATAATAATAATAATAATAATAATAATAACAATAGTAATAATAATGGAAGTGTTATCATGTACATTGTTTTGTCTTGGTATAAAAGATGGGCTACAGCAAATATTCTGCTCAATACCACAGATTTGCTTGTCAGTTGTTTGACCTTAACCAGTTGAGCATGCTCCTTAGTGGCTGACGATATGTGCATCTCTGATCACGAGTAGAAGTAGTGGGGGAGCATCATAGCCATGTGTTGAGAAGGATTCTTTGGGATTTGAATAATTCACCTCTGGAAACATGGGTGATTCTTTCAACATCCTTAAACAACCCTTATTCAGGGACCGTTTGAGCGGGATGGGCTACTCAACCTGAAGAAAATTCTAACTGGGCCCCACCTGCAAGGTCATGTTCTGTTTATCTTGATATGAGATCACCATGTCGCGCACATATGGTTGTGATGCATGTGCCTAGTGTACGCTTATCAGACGGGTAGTCATGATGGGTATATTGGGCTTCGTATATTTTACCCCAGTGTCACTTTGATGACATGAACTGCTCTCTCACTCAATAATAATAATAATAATAGACAGACTGTATGTAGCAAGAAAAAGAGGGGGAAAAGGACTAATTGGATGCGAACGCAGCATTAGGGCAGAAGAAAACAACATAGCATGGTATGTAAAAATACCACAGAACCACTATTAATAAGAGTACGAATGTTTGGCTTGTGTGGGATGGGCATAGTACTGAAATTATGGAGGAAGGAGCTAGTCGATTACATCAACCTCGCCCCCAGTGCTTAACCGGTACTTATTTCAACGACCCCGGTAGGATGTAAAGCAAAGTCATTTTCTGCAGGATTTTAACTGAGATGGCAAAGAGCCAGAAGCAATGCCGCTAAGCCTTTTTCCCAACGCGCTAGCGATTCTACCGGCACGCTGCCTTAATGATGATGATGATGATGATGATGATGATGATGATGATGATGATGATGATGATGACGATAATAATAATAACAACAACAACAATAATAATAATGATAATACTGAAATAGTAAGAATTTGGAGCAACAGTAAAGGTCGTGCTTATATTAATTGGTGCGTTGGGAACAGTAAGCCATGATATAGACAAATTGCTGAAGGAGATTGAAACAGAATGCTCAGTAGGGCTCCCACAGAAAGTTTGTTTCTTGGGGACAGCAAGGATTATCAGCAGGGTTCTAAGTATTTGAAAGTCTGCTGAAAACTTGCGGATACCTAAGGTTACAGGTAATATCCACATAATTCCTACCAGGAATAAGACCGAACCTGAGCAAAACCAAAATAATAATAATAATAATAATAATAATAATAATAATAATAATAAATGAATTCTTATGTATATACAATCTCTTTTTCTATCTTCTCTCATTCCCATGCTACACACATCCAAAAGCGTGCATCCACTTTACGACTGTCTTTAGGATAAGGAAGAAACTAAATGTGATTTTCTTATCATGTATACAATAGAATTAAAGCTAAATTCGATTATCGTTAATGTTTAGAACGGAATTCAAGCATTCCACTTTCATTGTTCCTAGGTCACTTCCAGCTGTCATTTTGTAAAGTATGCACTGAAATTCAAACATAGTTAATTCCATATAGGAATCGAATTTCCGTTTTAGCTTCGAGCTGTTCTGTCACTAATTCGGTATTCTTTGATTTGCCTAAGTTAGTTGTGTTTAGCAGATACAGAGTATCCGAAGGATTTCTTTCCTCGTGGGGTTTTAGAAGTGGCAGTTGTTTCTACTTGTATTAAATGACACCATTTTAACTAGAATTCTCGCAGAGCTAACGGGGATTACATGCACGGCTGCTCAAACTACTAGAAATAGCAGTCAACTATTTCTCTATTCAAACAGCCGTCTTAAAAAAAGAGAAAAGGCAAAGCATTTATTAACATAGTAACAGATAACACTCTGCCTGAAAAAAGTTGTGGCTGGACTATTCTGATATGCTCTTCCACTGAGGCTGACCCAGTACAAAATACCATCAACGATAAATGCAGACTTTTTAGCATATACATAAACGTTCATTAATTTTTTTCGCGCTCCCTTCTGTTATGTTTGTTCTTTACTTAAAAAGACACATTCACTAATACGCTGTAATCATTAATCCATATAAGTCAACGAGAAAATCTCAACGTAGTCACTTAGCTTGTTAAAAATAGTGACAAATATCTTCGAAACTACACTCTGTAGTCTCGAAAAAGGAAGGACAGTATAGCCCGAGATTTTTACAGCTGTAGTACCATTGATGATAGACATCTGCTCAATCAACTTTTACATGTGGTAAAACAACAACAAAAATCACTATCTCACAGATGTTGTTTTCCTCTTCTTTGTCTGTACTCCTCTCACTGCAACTAAACAGCCTCTGTTTCCCTGAATTAATAGGATGTATATCATTCAGTAAATATGCAACATTGTACAGTGGCCAAATGTTTAAAGTATTGGACTCATTAACATAAGGTTGTGGGTTTGATTACTCGTTCACGCAGCATGTGTCCTTGAGCATGGTACTATGTTTTACAATCCTTCACTCTACTGAGCTGAAATGAATACCATTTAAATATTAATGTATTCACTACAATTTTTTTTCTCAAATTTGTTTTGTATGTTCTTTAATGTATGAGAGTCCCCTCTTCCGTCATATCCTCGATGTTCAACCAGATCAAGGCCGGTAGGATTGAAACTCAAGATCAGATTACATAACATTTTACTGTTTTAAAGACAAAAAAAAAAAAAACCAAGGCAACATTTTGCTGGCTAAGTTCATCTGTGACATCAAAGGGAGAAATATAGACTATTCAGTTTCTCGGTCTATTGTTGGAGGTGTATTGTTGGTAGCTGTAATTTGCGCTTGGTAGAGGCACTGGAAATCCGATTGTAGATCTAATTTAATTAGCATAACGAGTTACTAATCTGTTGTTGATACTTATTTAATAAAACTTTCTAAAAATTTCCACATAAACATTTTATGTAAAAACTCAGCTAGATCCAGCTCCCATCAATGCTTGTGTCCTCTTATAAAATCTCCGACCCTATTTAAGTTATCTCTTATGTAACATACCAAGTACTTGTGTCTTAACTAGTCTGTATCCTAATCCTGAACTATTGCAATATATTTAATTAAATTTAGTTTTACTCTAAACTGACTATAGAGGCGGGTAATATTATATTATAAACATCCAATAGAGTCCTTCCTTCATTTAGTTATTTTCCATCCACGTCCTTTCTTCATTTAGTTATTTTCAAATATCTTCCCTGTGTTAACTTTTTTCATACTACCTTCCATTACCACCATTTTTTGTAATTATAGTAGTAAATATTAAGTAGTAAATTTCATTTCTATTTATACACTATACAAGCATACATTTAAACTTGACGACTTCTTGATCTGTCTGGCGCTGTGACATTGGTAAGTTTATTCTAAATCAAAGAAGGTAATTTAATATGTCCGTTACCCATAACCTCCATCTTACGAATTATGTTGCTAGCAAACTACTTGAT
>NC_042997.1:144039946-144082446 GCF_006345805.1 Octopus sinensis | reverse complement strand
TCACTAGCAGAAGTAGTGGGGGAGCATCATAGCCATGTGTTGAGATGAATTCTTTGGGGTTTCAATAATTCACCTCTGGAAACATGAGTGTTTCATTCATCATCCTTAAACAACCCTTATTCAGGGATCTTTTGAGCGGGATGGGCTACGCGAACTGAAGAAAATTCTAACCGGGCCCCACCTGCAAGATCATGCACTGTTTATCTTGATATGAGATCACCATGTCGCGCACATATGGTTGTGATGCATGTGCCTGGTGTACCCTTATCAGACGGGAAGTCGTGATGGCTATATTGGGCTTCGTATATTTGTACCCCAGTGTCACCTTGATGGTATGTGCTGCTCTGTCACTCAACAATAATGAAGATAATGATAACGACGACACCGATGGCGATGATGATGATGATGATGATGATGATGATAGCAAGAGAAGAATTAATAATGTCTTTTTTATTTACCATACCATCCAATCAACATTAGTCAAACGCAGAATCTATACGTATAACAGAACAAAAAAAAATGGGAAAAGAAACGAGCAGAAACCACGATAAATAACAAAAAAACATGCGCTTTATTATTATTGTTATTACAGTTCATTGTCATTGTTATTATTTTTATGAATATTGTTGCTGTTGTTGTTTTTGTTATTATTATTATTATTATTATTATTATTATTAGCATCTTATATATATGACGGTTTCAGACAGAAATAACAGCAAGTACACACACACACACACACATACACACACACACACACACACACACACACACACACACACACACACACACACACACACACACACACACACACACACACACACACACACTCACACAAATAGGAAATAATTTGATGAGAATACGGATTATATTTACGAAATGCACTTCATGCTGAAAATAGTAGAGAAAACAGAGAAAACAATAGTAACATGGTTAAGAAAACAGTGACATTTCTTATCAACAATTTCGTTTTTTCAACCTTTTCTTCAACAATGTTCCTTCATCATCTACCGTATACATTTTTAAAAAAATTCTAGAAGCAGATAACATTAAGTCGACTCAACCCAGCTATATTACTGGTATATATACATATATATATATATATATATATATATGAGAAACTTCAAATTCGATGAGATTCAGTGAAAATTTTTTTGTCTTTTGTAACATGTTTTTAATATTCTTTTATTGGTTTTGGTTATTGGAGAGCGGTTTCAAAGGATTTTCGTCGAGTGGTCATTGGAAAGTATTTCAACAACATAGCTAGATACAGGTACATCTAATATCATACAACATGAATTCTTGATTTATTAAAATTATCTCAACCTCTAGAGGATGTGTCATAATTACCAAAAGGCAATTAAAACCAGTTCCTCGCGAGAAGGGGAGATAATCTCATGACTCGAGAATTCTCCAACTTTAACGTCATTAAGAAAAAGAGAGGCTTATTGTATGGAGACGAGGACGCGGTCATAAACATGTGTTTCTGACTCAATAACCGTCAGCAGCTCGACAACTATCCAACCAAATTTACGGTAGCCAAGAGCCTGAGACTTATAAATTAGAAAGGATAGATTACATTTAAAGGCAAGATAATTTATATCGTCGGCGTTAATTCGTATCCGTATAGTTGATTTGTAGCCAGTGGTTGAGCCTCTTCATCTTGATGGGTGTGAAGTGCTCTGGTGCCTGAGATGGCTGTACAGGCTAAGGATAGTATAGAAGAGTCGGGAGCTGTTATCACAGGGGAGAGAAGGTGGAGGACGAGGAAGTGCGAGTCGCTCTTTGCATCTCCAACGTTTGATCTTTTCCTCTCGACGTCTGTTATTTTCCATCAGATAAGAAAATAAGCTAAGAGAAATAAGTCAGAGTGGCCAGGGAATTTTTTCTGAACAACATAGACAAATACAGGTATATCAAATACCATACAAGAGAGAGAGAGAAATAGAACAATCTTTTGATTAACTTTTGTCTACAATTTTCCTTCAAAATCTTTGATCGACCAAGGTTATGACAGAAGACTCTTGCACAAGAGAGATATCATGCAACAGGATCAAAACTGGTACTTCATAGATGCAAAGAGAATTTCTCCTTCATACAACCACGCTTTGGGAAAGAAAAACGATTAGCTCTCATAGTAAAGTACCAAAACCAAATCACCATGCACAACTTTCACATAAATCTAGATAGCAAAAAGTTTTTAGGCAGACACTACAAATGTTTACTTGGTGTACAATCAAAATAATTGTGTAACTTGTCTCTAATCGATTTGGATCTATATCCAAGCGAGGATTTAAATTCCTAAAACACCTTAAACAAAAGAAAGTTCTCTTGATACATTACCACCTAAGTCCCAATAAACATGAATATTTGAGGAGGTTAACAGTGGTTTGTGTCAGTTAGAGTTTCTTTTAGGTGGAGATATGAGATTGGAAAATGGAAGGACAAATTACCCTGTATACTAAAATCAAAATGATATTTTAAAACTTTTTTAACTTGTCCAGTATCATATTACAGAAAGAACAATTATATAGATATAAATTCAATTTTATCTTCTCGTTAAAAAGAACGGGGTGTGCCTTTTAAAATTACGTCAATAGTTTCAGTAGGAGCGGGTATATTTCGACTTGAAAATAATTGAGTGTCATAAATTCGGTCAAATATACAAAAGTCAGGATATGTATGTATGTATATACATATACATATATATATATGTGTGTATATATATGTATATATGTATATATATGTATGTATATATATATATGTGTATATATATAAGTATGTATGTATATATATATTACATATATGTATGTATATATTATATATATATACATACATATATGTATAAATATATACATGCATAGATACATAGATACACACACACACACACACACACACACACACCACACACACATACACACACACACACACACACACACACACACACACACACACACACACTCACACAAATAGGAAATAATTTGATGAGAATACGGATTATATTTACGAAATGCACTTCATGCTGAAAATAGTAGAGAAAACAGAGAAAACAATAGTAACATGGTTAAGAAAACAGTGACATTTCTTATCAACAATTTCGTTTTTTCAACCTTTTCTTCAACAATGTTCCTTCATCATCTACCGTATACATTTTTAAAAAAATTCTAGAAGCAGATAACATTAAGTCGACTCAACCCAGCTATATTACTGGTATATATATATATATACATATATATATACTATATATATATATATATATATATATGAGAAACTTCAAATTCGATGAGATTCAGTGAAAATTTTTTTGTCTTTTGTAACATGTTTTTAATATTCTTTTATTGGTTTTGGTTATTGGAGAGCGGTTTCAAAGGATTTTCGTCGAGTGGTCATTGGAAAGTATTTCAACAACATAGCTAGATACAGGTACATCTAATATCATACAACATGAATTCTTGATTTATTAAAATTATCTCAACCTCTAGAGGATGTGTCATAATTACCAAAAGGCAATTAAAACCAGTTCCTCGCGAGAAGGGGAGATAATCTCATGACTCGAGAATTCTCCAACTTTAACGTCATTAAGAAAAAGAGAGGCTTATTGTATGGAGACGAGGACGCGGTCATAAACATGTGTTTCTGACTCAATAACCGTCAGCAGCTCGACAACTATCCAACCAAATTTACGGTAGCCAAGAGCCTGAGACTTATAAATTAGAAAGGATAGATTACATTTAAAGGCAAGATAATTTATATCGTCGGCGTTAATTCGTATCCGTATAGTTGATTTGTAGCCAGTGGTTGAGCCTCTTCATCTTGATGGGTGTGAAGTGCTCTGGTGCCTGAGATGGCTGTACAGGCTAAGGATAGTATAGAAGAGTCGGGAGCTGTTATCACAGGGGAGAGAAGGTGGAGGACGAGGAAGTGCGAGTCGCTCTTTGCATCTCCAACGTTTGATCTTTTCCTCTCGACGTCTGTTATTTTCCATCAGATAAGAAAATAAGCTAAGAGAAATAAGTCAGAGTGGCCAGGGAATTTTTTCTGAACAACATAGACAAATACAGGTATATCAAATACCATACAAGAGAGAGAGAGAAATAGAACAATCTTTTGATTAACTTTTGTCTACAATTTTCCTTCAAAATCTTTGATCGACCAAGGTTATGACAGAAGACTCTTGCACAAGAGAGATATCATGCAACAGGATCAAAACTGGTACTTCATAGATGCAAAGAGAATTTCTCCTTCATACAACCACGCTTTGGGAAAGAAAAACGATTAGCTCTCATAGTAAAGTACCAAAAGTACCAAAACCAAATCACCATGCACAACTTTCACATAAATCTAGATAGCAAAAAGTTTTTAGGCAGACACTACAAATGTTTACTTGGTGTACAATCAAAATAATTGTGTAACTTGTCTCTAATCGATTTGGATCTATATCCAAGCGAGGATTTAAATTCCTAAAACACCTTAAACAAAAGAAAGTTCTCTTGATACATTACCACCTAAGTCCCAATAAACATGAATATTTGAGGAGGTTAACAGTGGTTTGTGTCAGTTAGAGTTTCTTTTAGGTGGAGATATGAGATTGGAAAATGGAAGGACAAATTACCCTGTATACTAAAATCAAAATGATATTTTAAAACTTTTTTAACTTGTCCAGTATCATATTACAGAAAGAACAATTATATAGATATAAATTCAATTTTATCTTCTCGTTAAAAAGAACGGGGTGTGCCTTTTAAAATTACGTCAATAGTTTCAGTAGGAGCGGGTATATTTCGACTTGAAAATAATTGAGTGTCATAAATTCGGTCAAATATACAAAAGTCAGGATATGTATGTATGTATATACATATACATATATATATATGTGTGTATATATATGTATATATGTATATATATGTATGTATATATATATATGTGTATATATATAAGTATGTATGTATATATATATTACATATATGTATGTATATATTATATATATATACATACATATATGTATAAATATATACATGCATAGATACATAGATACACACACACACACACCACACACACATATATATATATATATATATATATATGCATATCCTGACTTTTCTGGGTTGGACAAAATAATTGGAACAGTAGAAATTTAACTCCAATATTTCAATGAGCCATTATATTACGAATATCCATCCAAATTTCATTGAGTGTTTTTGTTTTTGTCTTGTAGATGGTTTTATTTGTCTAATTTAATGATTATTTCTATCTCTTTTTCAGATCGTAGTATAAATTAAGCTAAGATGCGTGACCACACTAAATTTGAAAAAGGGCAAACTGTTGGAGCTCGAATGGCAGGAGCTTCCGTCATCAGAGCAGTTGAACTCCTTGGTTTTTCGGGAGCTACCATATCAAGGATCATGACTGGATTTGAGAATCATGGCAAAACCTCCAGTAGGAGGAGTAATTCCAGCAGGACTTCGAAGCTCACTGGAAGAGACCAACGAATGTTGAATCGCATTGTGATGAAAAATCACCGGACAACTGCTCCTAAGTATCCACAGAGTTGAATCAACATCAGACTAGCCCAGTTTCGGCCAAAACTGTTTGCTGTGAGTTCAATAAAGCTGGATTTCATGGAAGAGCCGCCATCAGGAAACCTCTGCTTTTGCATCAAAACATTCAGAAAAGGCTGAACTGGTGTAGAGATCACAAGGGATGGTCAGCTGTCCAATGGAAGTAAGTAATATTCTCCGACGAGTCCAGTTTTTCTCTTTTCTCCACTGCTGGGCGAGTTTATGTGTGGAGGCATCTTTTAATCCTGACTGACTTTTTCCTACAGTGACGTACCGAGGAGAGACTGTGATGGGTTGGGCAGCCATTTCTTGGAATTCTCTTGGTCCAATCGTTGCTCTGCATGATAGGATCAACAGTAATACTTATCTGAATATTTTGGGAAATCAAGTCCTTCCCACGGTTGGTGAGTGCAGCTTCCAAGATGACAATGCCCCATTACACACCGCTCAGGTGGTTAAGAGTTGATATGAAGAGTATAATAGTGAGCTACAACACAGGGAATGCTCCCGCCTCAATCTGCAGATCTTAATATTATTGAGCATCTGTGGTACATCTCGGAACGACAAGTTAGAAGTCGTTATCCTCCACTGTCGTGTCTGCAACAGCTGGAGCATGTTTTGTAGGAAGAATGGCTCAAGATTCCTCTCAATGAAGTCAGGAAATTGTATGATTCAATTCCTAGATACATCGAAGCTGTTCAGTAAGCTAAAGGATGGCCAACTCCATATTAAATATTCATTGAATTTAACACGTGTTCCAATCGTTTTGTTCAACTCCTGTATGTGTGTGTGTGTGTGTGTGTGTGTTCTCTTCGTTTTTAATTATTTAGATTCTTCCTCTTAGGAAGGATCTAGTTTCTAACAAAGATACAGAGCTCTATCATTGGATTGTAGATAATAAAAACCTTGTCGCATTTTAAACTTGAGAAAAGTCTTGCATATTTTCAATAGTCCACTTACAGGTTGTATTTGTAATGTGCGAGTTAGTTGTTTGATTTCCTTATTTGGAAACCCTAGCATATCCAAAAAAATGGGAAAAGAAACGAGCGGAAACCACGATAAATAACAACAAAAACATACGCTTTATTATTATTGTTATTACACACAAAACCAAGTACACCAACTATTATTGGTATAAATGTGAATTTATAATATAGATTTAGAAGCTGGAAGTTTCGAGGCAGTTGTCCATAGTTATCTTCATTTTCTTTGATTTCAAAGAAATATTCACATCAGCAGGACTGTTGACCTCAGTGGCAGTATTTACTTTTTCTTGTCTTTCTCAAACAATAATATTTAGCCTGTTATACTTAAACTTGACAGATATTTTGATGGGATTGTTCCACCAGTATTCTTTGTGCTGATGTTTATGAATATATTCAATTACAGGGGATTCTCTATATTTATATCAAGACAGTCCTTTTTCTGAATAGTATTGCGTATTGTTTATACGCCATCGTTTTATAGCATAGGGAAGTAGAATCTTGATGACATTTTGGGACAGCTACTAATCACGTGTGATGTCTTCCACAAAAATTTGACACCATCTACATTTTCCGTTGCATCTTGAACATCCAACGGTTTCATTGTCTCTTTTGTTGATAAGGTATTTTGTAGCAATCTCATGTTCATGGATTACAAATACATAGCTTTCAAAGTGTGATATGAAGTAGTGGTCACAAGCCCAAGGGAGGCTTCGTTTCCTGTCAATACTAGTGTTAACTTTAAGACGGCGAGCTGGCAGAAACGTTTGCAGGACGGGCGAAATGCCATTACGTTCTGAGTTCAAATTCCGCCGAGGTCGACTTTGCCTTTCATCCTTTCGAGGTCGATAAATCAAGTACTAGTTACACACTGGGGTCGATATAATCGACTTAATCCGTTTGTCTGTCCTTGTTTGTCCCCTCTATGTTTAGCCCTTTGTGGCTAGTAAAGAAATAAGAAACCTTAGCACGCCGGGCGAAATGCTTAGCAGTATTTCATCTGTCTTTACGTTCTGAGTTCAAATTCCGCCGAGGTCGACTTTGCTTTTCATCTTTTCGGGGTTGATAAATTAAGTATCAGTTGCGTACTGGAGTCGATCTAATCGCCTGACCCCGCTCCCCCAAAATTTCGGGCCTTGTGCCTAGAGTAGAAAAGAATACTAGTGTCATCTTTAAGGAATCGGGAAACATACCTACGTGTTGTTGTTTTGTTTTGTTTTATTTTTTTGGTATGCGGAATGTTTCACATGCAGGATTTCTTCGAGATATCTTAGTCTAGCTGTTTTGGGGGTTGTATGGGAGGTCACCAGGAAGAGATTACTTCCTGGGGAGCTCACTTCCAAACACATAAGATATTGTTTTCTTCACTTTCAAGCACAAAGTTAATGTATCTATTTTTTCCTGCTGTTGTTTAGCAAATGCTGTCTGAGAGAGTCTATGCGACATTCGAAGGCTGTATGTATGTATGTATGTATGTATGTATGTATGTATGTATGTATGTATGTATGTATGTACGTACGTATGTATGAATGTATGCACGTATGCATGCATGTATGTATGGATGGATGGACGTATGCATGGATCGATGGGCGAATGGCTGAATGACCTTTTCTATCTTAAATTATATGAAGTCCTCTTTGGAACATTGATAACAATGTCACGTTCAATTTGAGAAAGTCTTGTATATTTTTATTGTTCCACTTACCTATTGTATTTGTTATGTTACTTGAATAATTTCTTTTCCTCAAAACCTTAGCTTTTCCAGATTGTCACTTATGTATTTACTCACAAAACCTTGTACACTAATCATTATCGTTATAAATGTGAATTTATAATCTGGATTTTGAAGTTCAATGCTTCGAAGCACTTGTACGCATGTATGCATGGTAGTACGTATGTATGTATGCATGTATGTATGTATGTATGATTGTATGTATGTATGTATGCGTGTGAGTATGTATTTGCATATATATATATATATTTGCGTATATATTTATGCATGTATTTATATGTGCGTATATATATATGTATATATATGCATATGCATATATATGTATATATACTTATTCATACATGTATATACATGAATATATGTATGTATGCGTATACATTCATACATGTTATATGTGCATACATGTTATAAAGAAATAATTAGAACGCAGAGCTGTAAACCACATTAAAAATCACTGGGGGAAAAGTTACTTAATGACGCTTTTCACATGAACAACATTCACTTAAGTAAGGTATAATTTATTTAATGTAGTTGGGGGATATTTAATTAATTAAACTTGCACAAATGACAAAGTATGTTTTAAATGTGAATTAAGAAAATCGAAAATGAGGAATATCAACAGAGACATCTTCGAAATTTAAAATCCTTTTTAAGTATAAATATGGTAGATTGAGATCCTCAGTAAGTACAATAACAACACTCGACGCGTTTCGGTTATATTAGTACTTGCCAAATTCTAAATGACAAAGAGGTATTATAATTTTGAGCGACCGAGGCAGGAAAACTTATAAGAATAGTATATGGAGGAGAAAGAACTGCATAGAAAAATCTTATCGTAGGAGGTGTGTTAATGTACTTAATGCTGTGCACCAAATACTGTGATTAATTTAAATTACACTTGTAGTGATGCAGAAAAGATATTAGCTTTCGTAATTATTTGTAATTTACTTTTCTTCACCAAATTTAATAATTAAGCTAATGAAGTTTTCTCATCATTATGGCGAATTGGCAGAACGTTGGAAAATGTGCTTTGCAATTTCTGTCCTGGTTATTTACATTTCTGAGTTCAAATTCCGCCATGATCAAATATCACATTTCGTCCAGTTGGGGGTCGATAAAATAAAGTGCCTGTCAAGAACTGGGTCGATAGTATCGACTTACTTCTTCTTTTCAAATTTGCTGGCCTTGTGCATAAATCAGAAAACACCATTAAGGGTAATAGTCGATGGTTCGTAAGGCCACTGTCTCACAAATACTATTACAAATGATATTTTACAATTCTAACAAAGATTCACCTCGTTTAAGCTAGGCTCTTTCTTGATTTCCCTCTTTCCAGCAATCTAAACTTTGACTTTGTGATCATAAGATACAGGCTAATGTCAAGGATTTTTAATTCTTGGAGAGGGCGGGCGCTTTGTATCCTTTATTCAGAATCTACTTCATTTCATGCCGGTCCTGTCTAGTCTGCTGTAAGTCTGAACAAGCTGAGTGCTGGTGCATCCCTTTCTCGCTTCAGTTGTTACGTTCTGGATGTTAGAAAAAGGGCAAGGGAGCCGAGGATGTTTCTATCACACAGATACATAAAAGAATTATCAAAATCATATTCCATGTTACCAAGATGTATTTCCTTACCAGTGGATTGGAGGGAGGTCAACCGTACTTTACTTTATTAAATATGTTTTCACACGCAAATGTAACCTGCATTGGAAAGAGCAAAACTTTATCTGTATGCAGCGAGTCTTTTAGATTATACTGACGAATTATAGAATAATGTTTTTAACACCTGGCAAACTCAATATTTTCACAAACAAACTATGTAAGTGTACAGAAGCTATATTCGGTTCTATTTTAACATTAGAAAATCGATATTCTGTTCGCAGAAGTAAAATAAAATAAAATAAACACCAGACCTTCAATCTAGGCGTCTATATCGCTCAAAACAGACATTTGTAATTCAACATGCCACCTTTTGATCAGATGCAGTTCAACTTAGATGTCATATAAATTAGATCGCTTCAACTAGCAAGGTCCTTGCAACAATTATAATGTATCTATTATTGTACTGTACTGCAATGTCTGTCATCTTGTGTGCAAATCAAAAGATGGAATCCCATCATACCGGAAGTATACGATTATTTGGCCAGACATGAATACTATGACATCCAGCGCTTGTGAGAGTTTGTAACGTGTAGTATTTCAGTCAGTGTGTGACAACTAATACTGACATCTCTATTCCTTCATTCATTTAACCTCTACTTATATTTATTTCTTTATTCATTTTATTTATTTATTTATTTAACTCTGCATCTTTTATTTATTTATCTAACTTCCGCAGTTATACATAGTTTCTGGACACAGAGTAATTCATCATGTACAATCACAAAATATATAAGACGACGACGACGACGATCACCGCCACCAGCAACAACACCTCAACCACCACCACTGCTGCTGCTACTACTACTACTACTACTACTACTACTACTACTACACTACTACTACTACTACTACTACTACATACGCATACACACGCATACACACACACGCCCACGCACACGCGCACACAAGAACTGTATATTTAAATGAGTGTGACTCAATATCTGTATGTTTGTTCGTGTTCAGGCAAACTTCTCTCTCCCACTTTCTCCCTCTGAATCTGTGAGATTTTTTTTTAAACAACAACAACAATATTAGTATTAATAATAATAATAATAACAACAACAACAACAACAACAGCAATAATAATAATAGTAATAATAATAATAATAATAATAATAATAATAATAATAATAATAATAATAATAATAATAATAATAATAATAATAATAATGGAAGGCACCTGGGCATGACAAGATCCCCAACTTCTGGTTGAAATATCTAACAGGAATGCACAAAAAGCTGGCTGAAAACTTTAACAACGTACTAGCAGAGCCAGAGACAATGCCTGAATGGCTCACGAAGGGGAAAACCATCTTAATTCCCAAATCAAATGAAACAGAAAAACCAGAAAACTACAGACCAATAACCTGCCTCCCTACTATGTTCAAGGCATTTACTGCAGTGATATCACAAAGGCTGAACAAGCACCTGGACGAAAACAAACTGTTCCCAGAAGAGCAGAAAGGATGCCGCAAAGGCTCATATGGCTGTAAAGATCAACTAATGATTAATAAAGCCATAACTGAAGACAGCCACAGAAAGAAGAAAGGCCTCAGTATGGCCTGGATTGACTACAAAAAGGCGTTTGATAGCATCCCCCACACATGGATCCTCGAAACACTAGCCATTAACAAAGTAGCACCAACAATCATAAAATTCATAGAGCACTCTATGAATAAATGGCAAACAGTCCTACACCTCCAAACAAAAGAGGGACTCATGAAAACCAAAGACATCCCCATTAGAAAAGGAATATTCCAGGGAGACACGCTCTCTCCACTCCTTTTCTGCTTGGCACTGTCACCTCTATCTGATATGCTAAATAGAACTGGATGCGGATATAAATGTTACGGCAAAACGATCAGCCACCTTTTATATATGGATGACCTAAAACTATACGCTGCAAATGACAAACAGCTGGAAACACTATTAAAGACAGTTCATGGATTTACCAAAGAAATAGATATGAAATTTGGATTAGAAAAATGCGCCAAAGTAACCCTGAAAAGAGGAAAACTAGTTAAGAGTAACAACATCACACTAGATAAAACCAATGAAATAAAAGAATTAGACCAAAGCCAAACTTACAAATACTTAGGAATCCATGAACTAGATAAGACACAACACACACAAATGAAAGAGAAAATAAAAAAAGAATATTATAGACGAGTTAGATCAATACTAAACACAGAGCTCAATGCTAAAAACAAGATAATAGGTATCAACACCTTAGCTGTCCCAATTATAAGTTACAGCTACAATATCCTTAACTGGACACGAAATGAACTGACCAAAATAGATAGGAAAACAAGAAAAATAATGACAGGATCTAGGATGCATCACCCAAAATCTGACATAGAAAGACTATATATACAACGTATAGAAGGAAAACTACTATAAAATAACCACCATAGGACTGCAAAAATACCTACTTCAGAAGGAAGGAAAACTGATCCAGATAGCGGCAAAACACGAGCAAAACAAAAAACTGTTCTCAGTATTTAAGGAAGCTGACAAATACAAACAAGAAATCATACCACCTAATAAACATGAAGAAGAAGAAGAAGATGAAGAAACAACAAAAGCTATAAAACAAATGAAATCCAAACTAAAAATAGAACAGCAACGAACCATGATAAAACGATGGCAAGAAAAGCCCCTTCATGGTAAATACTGGACTAAACTAAACGCAAAAGAAATAGACAAAGAAAAATCCCAGCAATGGTTGAGAAGCTCAGGACTCAAAGCAGAAACAGAGGGATTTTTAATTGCAGCACAAGACCAAAGCCTCCCCACCAGAAATTACCAAAGACATGTGATGAAAAGAAATATTACAAGTAACTGCAGAATATGTGGAGATGGACAAGAAACAATAAATCATATTATCTCTAGCTGCCCAGTCCTGGAACCTACATACATTGGAAGCTATGCCAACATTATGGAATAACAACAGAAAAAAGATGGTATAGGCGCACACCAGAAAAGGTCACAGAAAACGAGAAAGCAACCATACTCTGGGATATGCCGATACACACAGATAGAGAAATTAAGGCCAACAGACCAGATATAGTTGTCAGAGACCATGAAGAAAAAAATGCTTTCTAATTGATGTATCAATACCGGCTGATGACAACGTGTCTCTAAAAGAAATGGAGAAACTCTCAAAATATAAAGACCTGGAAATAGAGGTAACTAGAATGTGGAATCTGAAAACAGAAACAATTCCTATCATAGTAGGTGCATTAGGCATGATAAAAAAATATTCAGACAAATACATAACAAAAACACCAGGACTTACAAACACATATAACATACAGAAAATTGCACTACTAGGCACTGCACACATCCTACGCAGAACACTTTCCATACAATAACCATCAGAGCATCACAACAAATCACAGCACATACCCAAGGCACACAGAGCTGCGCTCGGTAGTGAAGTGAAAGCACGCTATAAAAATAAAACTACTGAATAATAATAATAGTAATAATAATGATGTACATTGTTTTGTCTTGGTATAAAAGGTGGACTACAGCAAATATTCTGCTCCACACCTCAGATTTTCTAGTTAGTTGTTTGACCTTAACCAGTTGACCATGTCCCTTAGAGGCTGATGATATGTGCATCTCTGATCATGAGCAGAAGTAATGGGGGAGCATCATAGCTGTGCGCTGAAAGGAATTCTTTGGGGTTTGGATAATTCACCTCTGGAAACATGGGTGGTTTCTTCAACATCCTTAAACAATCCTTATTCAGGGACCTTTTGAGCGGGATGGGTTACTCGCCCAGAAGAAAATTCTGGGTCCCACCTGCTAGGTCATACGCTGTTTATCTTGATATGAGATCACCATGTTGTACACATATGGTTGTGATGCATGTGCCTGATGTACCCTTATCAGACGGGAAGTCGTGATGGGTATACTGGGCTTCGTATATTTTACCCCAGTGTCACTTTGATGGCATGCACTGCTCTCTCAGTCAATAATAATAATAATAATAATAATAATAATAATAATAACAATAATAATAATAATAATAAGAATAATAATAATAATAATAATAATAATAATAATAATAATAACAATAATAATAATAATAATAGTATGATGATTTCTTTATTGACTACGTAGTATTTACATTAAAAAAACATTATAGACGGTACAGGATAAAATAAAGAATATCCGTGAATGTGTATTGTGAGAGTTTTGCATGTAAAGAAGTTTAACATAAGAGGGAAAAGATTTCAATATGGAGGAGACGTTCGGGGGCTGCTAATGGAAAACCTCCATAAAAGCATGGGTGCCCTGACGTCTGGGACAGGTACCTTTTCTCATTTCCTTTTCTCCAATTACAGGTGTATGCTCAGGGCAAGTCCGTTCACTCGCACCATTCTCGTCACTCACATCCATCTTCCAAGCAAACTGGCTAGAGGGCAACACTTCCTTCTCTATCCTTATTTTCCTCTTCAAGTGATCAGGGATTGGCTAAGGAGAAAAGTATTTGTCTTCAGCTCCTTTAGTCTCGTCCACCATACAACCTCTTTCGCCATGGCCACCAGGATTATAAAGACAACCTGTATTTCCCGGGTAAAAAAAAAAATCAGCGGGGCAATCTTCACGATAATAATCTAGTATCATTAGGGACATCTAGGATACATAGGAAGGGTTTTGACATCTAAGTTTACTTCTTGTAGCCCGATGGTAGAACAGTCTAATATGTTGTGCATATATGAAATAATAATAATGTTGATAATGACGACAATGGTTGATGATGATGATGGTGACGACGACGACGACGACGATGACGATACGCCAGAACTATTCAATTAAAGGAATGTAATAACATGGTATTCGGTTTCAGGCGAAGGCGTAACTCGGAATATAAAACGCCTTTTCTCTCAACACCGGGCTATCTTATCTAACACATAAACTGACAATTAAATCACCAGTTACTTCAGTCTTTATTTTCTTTTGTTTTTGAGAGTTTTTTTTATATTGTATATTGTTACTCGTGGCTGTGTGACAAGAAATTTGCTTGCCAGCCACATGGTTCTGGGTTCGGCCCCACAGCGTGGCACATTGGGAAAGTATCTTTTTCTATAACCTAGGGCTGTAGTAGAAGGCATCAAAGCCTTGTGAGTGGATTTGATAAACGGAACCTGAAAGAAAGCCGTCATATGTGTGTGTGCTTGACAACCGGTGTTGGTGTGTTTATCTCTCCGTAACGTAGCGCTTCGGTGAAACGACCGATAGAATAAGTAACAGGCTTAAAGAAAATAAGAACTGGAGTCGATTCATTCAACTAAAAATTCTTCATGGCGGTGCCCCAGCAGGGCCGCATTCTAATGACTGAAGGAAGTAAAAGGTAAAAGATATCCTTTATATCTGGACGGTCATGAGTGCTACTGCTAACACATGGTCTGATACAGCCCGTTACAGGGTCGGGTCGTTGGCTTGCTTAGTGCAAGGGATTGCTAGAAACCCATCAGGGTAAAAACAGCGCCTATCAAAAACACGTATGAACTCAAGAAAGGTTCAATGACTAATTAGCAATAGTGAAGGGACTTAGCGTGTCCAACAGCAAGGACCACTCTCGATAGATACACAGGCTATATATTTGGGCTGCCGATCCCAGACCACCCAGGCCTGGGATCTGCAGCCTTAGAAGGCAACCAAGCTGGGAGAACAGCTCCAAGCATAAATACTCGCGACTTTCGAGGGCCTGCGAAGAGACAGTAAATTGGCTCGGAAAAGAGTTTGGGGCGCATCAACTTTATTCATCCTGAAGAGAACATAAAAGTCAACGAAGGGGTTGTGTTTGAAGCCCCTGATCCTCAGCCACGATGGGAATATTTATTCATTCACTCAATCATTAATTCATTTTTCCATGCATCCATTCACTATTTTCTTGAACTTATCATTGTTGTTGTTGTCTTACTTCTCAGAGCGCTCGGTTTTGTCAGCTCTGGTAGATTCTCTGATAGTGGACAGCAGCCTGCTGTCAGAGGTCTCACAGGGTCACTTTCCACACATTATAAGCTTTGATACTTAGTTGTTAATTATGATAGAAGACATTCAACACCCAAGTACCAATTTCAAAATCCCAGCTGTCCTTAGAGCATTTTTGGGGTATGCACTGTTCTCATGTCAATTCAAATTTCTCTGACATATTTCTCGAACTTGGCTGTTAGTGCTCCGAGTGCTTCTACAACTATTGAACTGACAGATACTCTCCTCATAGTCCACATTCTTGCAATTTCGTCTTTTAGTAGTCTATACTTTTCAATCTTTTCTAGTTCTTTGTCACTTACGCGTGCATCCCCAGGTATTGCAATATCTATAATCTTGGTTTCCTTTTCCCCTTTATTTACCACAACAATATCTGGCCTCCGAGCATCGATTAGGTAATTACATTGGATTGCAAAATCTCACATTATCTTATGTTCGTTGTTCTCAGATACTCCTTCTGGTTCGTGTTCGTACTATTTTCGTGCACTGTTCAGGCCGTACTTTTCACATAGCCCCCAGTGGATGAACTTAGACACGTTATCGTGCGTCTTTTTGTAGTGTTTTGGGGCCACCTTGCTACACTCACTCACAATATGTGAGGTTGTTTCACTTCTGCTGTTACACATCCTACAACGGGGCGATTCACTGTTCTTATCTATTTGGAACTTGGTGTAATTAGTTCTCAGAGCTTGTTCCCGAGCGCTGCATATCAATGCCTCAGTGCATCCTTTCAAATGACTTTTTCTTAGCCATCTCCAAGTGTTGACCTTGTCTTTTCCTTCGATTTCTCTGAGGTATTGCCCATGCAGTGATTTCATTTTCTAATTGTTTATTCTTTCTTCTAAATCTTGCTTCTTAAATGCTTGTGGGTGCACCACATTTTCGGTAGGTATTATATTGTTAATTCTAACAACGGCAAGCAAGGGTTCACTCTGCTGTCTGATATACCATCCCAGACTGTTCTTCTCATTAACAACACATATCTTGCATCCCATGAGACCTCTTCCTCCTCTGTTCCTGGGCGCATACAACCTGTCAGTATCGCTTTTGGGGTTTAATCTCTTGTTAATTGTCATCACTATTTTTGTTTTACCATCCCAGACTGTTCTTCTCGTTGACAAGGCAGATACTACTACTACTACTACTACTACTACTACTACTACTACTACTACTACTATTACTACTACTACTACTACTACTACTACTACTACAACTAATAATAATAATAATAATAATAATAATAACTGACTGGAAGTGTTATCATGTACATTGTTTTGTCTTGGTATAAAAGATGGGCTACAGCAAATATTCTGCTCAATACCACAGGTTTGCTTGTCAGTTGTTTGACCTTAACCAGTTGAGCATGTCCCTTAGTGGCTGACGATATGTGCATCTCTGATCACGAGCAGAAGTAGTGGGGGAGCATCATAGCCATGTGTTGAGAGGGATTCTTTGGAGTTTGAATGGTTCACCTCTGGAAACATAGGTGTTTCGTTCAACATCCTAAAGCAACCCTTATTCAGGGACCGTTTGAGCAGGATGGGCTACTCAACCTGAAGAAAATTCTAACTGGGCCCCACCTGCAAGGTCATGTGTTGTTTATCTTGATATGAGATCACCATGTCGCGCACATATGGTTGTGATGCATGTGCCTGGTGTACCTTTATCAGACGGGTAGTCATGATGGGTATATTGGGCTTCGTATATTTTACCCCAGTGTCACTTTGATGGCATGAACTGCTCTCTCACTCAATAATAATAATAATGATACTGCTGCTGCTGCCGCCACTACTACTACTACTACTACAACTACTACTACTACTACTACTACTACTACTACTACTACTACTACTACTACTACTACGTAACCTTAGGTATCCATAAGTTTTCAGCAGTCTTTCAAATGCTTAGAACCCTCCTGATAATCCTTGCTGTCCCTAAGAGACAAACTTTCTGTGGAACTCTACCGGGCATTTTATCTCAATCTTGACTTACTGTTCCCAACTCACAAATTATTATAGACACGACCTTTACTGTTCGCATGCTCCAAATTCTAATATTATTATTATTATTATTATTATTATTATTATTATTATTATTATTATTATTATTATTATTATTATTATTATTGTTATTATTATCATTGTCATTATTATTATTATTATTATTATTATTATTATTATTATTATTATTATTATTATTATTATTATTATTATTATTGTTATTATCATTGTCATTATTATTATCATTATTATTATTATTATTATTATTATTATTATTATTATCTCTCTCTCATCTGAAGGGCAACGTCATATGCTAAATACCTCTTCTTCCAGCGATATACGACTTATCTAATCTAACAGCCAGGACTACTCATAATAATTGTAAGGTGATTAAGGAATCAATAGTGTGATTGATTCCCTTATCTCTAATTTGGCAAATATGGGGAAGACTATGCTTTGCTAACTGGCATGGTGGAGCTGCTTTTAGATGCGTACAGTGGATATAATAAAATTGAGAATCAGCACGCAATAAAGACGTTTAAAACATTTGATAAAATGCATGCTTTGAAACTTTGCGTTTAAATGAACATTAATATTTAATGTATATTAGTATTAGATGATGAATTAAGTGTAACTGGAGGCACGGAAAAATGCATGATTTCTCTGCCACCCTTATCTTTAGTATTTCTGGGCGGTTTGAATGATATTGATTAAAATTTGTAAAGCACATATGATGAAATATCAATTATAGACTGTCATTCTAAAAGTGAATAGTAGTCGTAATTATAAAACTTTATTATTCAGCTCCATTTACCATCCAACCAGAAAGAATCTGTCAAATTCTTTCACGTATTCTCATTTCAGAAGCAATTCCATGGCATCTGCAATCAAATTTATTTGTCTGTCCGTTCTTTGTGATCTGAAAGAACAGCCAGAGAATTTAATATCTCTTTTGTCATTCTTGACCGAAGACATGTCTTTAATCATTTAGCTATAGAAAATGCTCATTCAGCCGTTGCAGCTGTTGCAGGAATTGCCAGTACAAGTTGGCAGATTGTGTAAATCTCTGATAGTAGGTGTTTCCCTCGGTTGCTTTTTCATTCCGATGCACTATAACGTCACAAAAACCCGTCTCATAAGAACTCCAAATGTCTGGAGTTCAGCTTTCACAGACTTAGTATCAAAGCTATCGGCATGTCTTTCTGTAATAACATCGATATCTGATCAGATGCTCTCAATGTCTTTACAAGTGATTTCTTTGCATATGATCGATATATGATCAGATGCTCTCAATGACTTTACAAGTGATTTCTCCAGCTTTGAATATACATTTTAACTCATCTAAGTAAAATCGTACGGCCTAGTGGTTAAGGTGTTGTTCTCACAATCGGAAAAGTATAGTTTCGATTCCTAGATCAGGTGGTATGCTGTGTTCTTGAGCAAATCACTTCATTTCACGTTGCCCCAGTCCACACTGCTGTAAATGAGTAACTCTGCAACGAACAGGTGTCCTGTTCATAGGAAATGTTGTGACCTCAGTCACTTATACACCATGAAGACTGGTGTAGTGGTTAAGCGTGCGGGCTACTAACCCCAAGATTCCGAATTCGATTCCAGGCAGTGACCTGAATAATAATAATAATAATAATAATAATAATAATAATAATAATAATAATAATAATAATAATAATAATAATAATAATAATAATAATAATAATAATGATGATGATGATGATGATGATGATGATGATGATATCGAAAAATACCTTAGGAATGAGAACCCGGGTTCGAAATTTCCCCAAGACACCTGATGAAGCCTGGAGAGTATATCAGATGAAGCGTTGTGTTAACAACAAACAAGATGAGGACAAATATCATCAAATGTAAATAATGTACATAATTCCTCATCTCTTAAATATAGAACTGTATTGGGATAGTAATGTCCAGAGATTAATGATTGTAACTCGTCTGAGCAATGTGTTGACCGACAGAAAAGATTATCGTCCTCTCGGCCTCCAAATATACTTCTCGTATGGTTTTCAGCTATCAACAGATCCCAATTTCACTCCTTCTAAAGGCAATATATGCTCCGAGACAACATGACGTGTCTTTTGCCTTTCTTGTGATATCACAGAGGATATCACAAGAAATCTTCGCGCGTCATATCATTCAAAATATGTTTTGTAATTTAAGCCGTTTTCTACGAAGTTGTTTATATTTTAGCTACTTGCAATGATTTTCATAAACAATATTTATACAAATACAAGAGCTAACAGAGGTTTACTTCAAAGATGAACTTATAGCTTCCCATTTGAGCTTCGCGTTCAATTACCTATACGGCCCTGAATATCAACAACCAATTGTATCGGTACACATTCTGGCCAGCGTTCGAATAGGACTGAATAATTATTATCAGCTCGTCATGAGCAAGCAACGTTTACTCTATATCTTGTAGCACTCAAAATATATGATACTCTTTTACGCTTTTACTTGTTTCAGTCATTTGACTGTGGCTATGCTGGAGCACCGCCTTTAGTCGAGCAAATCGCCCCAAGGACTTATTCTTTGTAAGCCTAGTACTTATTCTATCGGTCTCTTTTGCCGAACCGCTAAGTTACACACCAGCATCGGTTGTCAAACGATGTTGGGGGAGGGACAAACACAGACATACAAATATATACACACACATACATATATATGAGGGCTTCTTTCAGTTTCCGTCTACCAAATCCACTCACAAGGCTTTAGTCGGCCCAAGGCTATAGTAGAAGACACTTGCCCAGGGTGCCACGCAGTGGAAATGAACCCGGAACCATGTGGTTGGTAAGCAAGCTACTTACCACACAACCACTCCCACGCCTATAGATAGTAATTTTATTTTCAGACTTTTCCATGTTTTTTTTACCCAACTTACCAAGCAAATTCTTCTTCCTTGGCGAATACTTAAAAGAGCAACCCTCCCTTTTCTGTTACTCATGTCAGATATTGTCATAAGTTGTATTGCAGCTTCATTCACGCTCAGATTTGAATTATACACCCAATGTGTTGTTAAACCTTTGAGCTGAAGTTCATCCGAACGCTTCGGTACCCCAGGTTTTTACCGAGCATGTTGTTCGAACTGCCGAATCCCCACCCATCCCGTCTTTGCGGTTGCTTGACTGTAGCTGCAGTCTTGAGAGTGCGTCTATGACAGCTGAAAATATTGTAAGAGGTGTTATGCGTGGAAAACAAAACAAAATACCCAAAGATATTTCTCATGGGTGATCATAAAGTAAGTTGCTCTTCGTTGACGGCAATAATTGTGCCTGTTCACCAAGTACAAACTATTACAAATTCAGCCGCTATTAAAAACAGTTAATTACATAAACCTTGGCTCAGATACTTATCAAAACTAGCTTTGTTGAACTACCTAACAAGATTGGACTAAGCTTTTTCAATTGTATTAAGTTATACAATTTAGATGATTCTACGTTTTCTTGTATGGTTATTCCCTACCGGTAATTTTTACTCTGCATTTACGTTCTGAGCTCAAGTTCTGCTGAAGCTAACTTTACATCTCTTTTCGTTCAACGATTTTATAATGTTATTATATCTAGGAAAGAGCATACTCATTTCAATAAGAGCGCAACATCACAGAGAGAATTATGTTGCCCAATGAGCTAAAAGGCATTTCTTCAATTATAAAATCCTTGTTAAAAACGCGTTTTTTTATAACTCTAATACGCAGTATTTTTGAATTTCCATTATACTTTGCTCATAAAACATATTTCTAATTTTAGTACAAGACAAGCAATTTGGACAGGAAGGAGGCAGGTCGATTACATCGACGCCCATACTTGACTGGTAGTTTATTTTATCGACCCGAAAAGGAATGAAAGGCAAAGTTAACTTCAGAATGATTTAAGCTCAGAACGTAAAGTGCCCGAAGAAATGCTTCTAAGCATTTTGTCCAGCGCGCAAACGTTTCTGCCCGCTCACCTCTTTGCGCATAAAAATATAAACCCATAATTGTAGGTTTAGTAATTATGAACGGAGTCAAAAAGCAGTAAACCAAATAGACTGAAAAGAATGTTCCTGGATACCAAATGTTCCGCTAAGGAAAAATAAAATTCATTGGTTGATTTGCGTGAGTAGGTCGTCTTCAATTTCTGATTGTGCTGATACTGATTAGGACAATCATATGGAAACTACTGCAACAGAAATGGCCTACCTCCCTACAAGCTTCTGCTTCTATCTGAAATTGTACAATACGGTTTGTTTCAACAGAGAATGAACAGGAACCATTAGGGTTTGTTCGTTTTGCTCGTCAAACGTTTAACCTTGCTAAAGTTGGACATATCTGAAATTGCATAGTGTTCTTATTAAACGTAGTTTTTCTTTTTAACTAAACAAGACTACTTTTCCACGTACATTCGCCATTTTTTCTCATCACATTTACCCGACAATTCGCAAACTCGTTTAAGCCTATAATATCGTATATGAATACTCAAATTCCGCCGAGGTTGACTTTGCCTTTCATCCTTTCTGGGTCGATAAATAAAATACCAGTTTCGCACTGGGGTCGATGTAATCGACTTAATCCCTTTGTCTGTCCTTGTTTGTCCCCTCTATGTTTAGCCCCTTATGAGCAATAAAGAAATATATAATATCATATATGAACACGTATGTAACCGATATTGGAATGAATTCAGAGCTAGCTGAGAACTGAATAATAACACCGTTTCTAATAGTCTGGACCGAGCGTACATACAGTTATGTTCACTCTTCACATAATTCTTGTTCAGAATAATATTTTTACTGAATGTTATAAACGTGTCATTAAGATTTATAATTAAGATTTCTGAGAGCCAACCATAATTACAATTGTAAAAAGTCATATTTCACATTCACTTGCAGAATGTTACCCGAAAAACTTAAATGAGTTTTTCTGGAAATGGCAACTTTCCAAAGTTGTTACCGTAACCTGTATATTTTCGCGTGTAATATATTCTGTTGTTATAATCAATTCACTAATTGAGCCGTTTTAAATCATGAAAACTCTTTTCCAGTATTTAGAAATAATCTATGTCTGAAAGGACTAATTGATAACTAAGATAATAGACATTTCCGTTAGAAACAAAACAAATCTTAATTTATACGGAAATCAATTACAAGGTTAGTAAAACCGTAGAATCCAGTGAAGACAGAGTCAGAAAAAAATACAAACTATTTAAATAGTAGAATATATTTTATGTTGTAGGAAAGAAGGGAAGTCTGACATTTTGGCCACAAAGTCCTTCAGAGGTGAGGAGGGAGAGGAAAGGATGAGAGAAGGAGAGCGAGAGAGAGGAAGGGGAGAAAGAGAAACAAGGAGGGAAGGAGGGAAGGAGGAAGGAGGGTGGGTGAGGAAAGAGAGAGAGAGAGAGAGAGAGAGAGAGAGAGAGAGAGAGAGAGAAAGAAAGAGAGAGAGAAAAGATAGGCCTTTTTAAGGTTTAAGGGCCAGAACGCAAAATCGCATTTCGGAAAATGAAAGATGTGGAGTGATGACGGATACCAAGAGATATATGTTAGAGAGAGGGAAAGAGAGAGAGAAAGAGAGAGAGAGAGGGGGGAAGACAGAGAGAGAGAGAAAGAGAGAGAGTGAGAGAAAGATGACAGAGAGGGAAAGAGCCAGTACAAGATAGCCTGAGAGGTGTGAAGGTTGGTGTACTATGTTAACATTTTTTCTGTATAAAGAAATTATTCAAGTCTAGAACAGTTAATTGATAAACTAGAATAAATTGCGATTCCCTTTAGAAGTGAAAATTAACAATTTATAAAACCAGCTAATTACTTGCTTAATAAAACACTAGAATTCGAGGCAACTAATGCTTTTCTGCATCGATAAGTGTAATAGAAACAATGGAAACAGAGGGAAACATTTTATGCTGTGAGCAAGATTTCAAACAGTTCTTATGAGCCAGGGTGCAATAGTGTAGATGGGGAAATAAACATAATAAAGGCTTAGCTGGGGAGTGAGAGAGGGGGAAACTGTTAGAGTCTGTATGAAGAGAGTCGGATGTCGATGCGAGTAGTGTACGAGCTGTGCTATGTAGAAGGATGTAGATTGTGAGAAGAGTTAAAGTTTGTAGGTCAGTTGAAATAGCGAGTGCTATGTAAGTGCCGCATGGGATGAGTGAAATGACTAGGCAAAGAGACGAGGAACAACAGAATATATACATGGTCAGACAAAATAAGGGAAAGAGAGATGGGAGAAGGTGAATGCTCCAAATAATGAATCAATAAATGTTAGACGGATAAAAATAATTTTAAAGAACAGTTAGACTATGAGGAACTAGAACTGAATGGAGGGCTCAGAAAAGTGAGATAAAAATGTACAGAGAAAGGACAGAAAAGTGCTGTGGTCTATGACAAGAGGTTGCGTGATGGTAGAGGGTTAAAATATAAAGATAGAACATAGAAGCAGATAGACTATCCACAAGAACTACACATATAGGCGCAGGAGTGGCTATATAGGCGCAGGAGTGGCTGTGTGGTAAGTAGCTTGCTAACCAACCACATGGTTCCGGGTTCAGTCCCACTGCGTGGAATCTTGGGCAAGTGTCTTCTGCTATAGCCCCGGGCCGACCAATGCCTTGTGAGTGGATTTGGTAGACGGAAACTGAAAGAAGCCTGTCGTATATATATATATATATATATATATATATGTATGTGTGTGTGTGTTTGTGTGTCTGTGTTTGTCCCCCTAGCATTGCTTGACAACCGATACTGGTGTGTTTACGTCCCCGTAACTTAGCGGTTCGGCAAAAGAGACCGATAGAATAAGTACTGGGCTTACAAAGAATAAATCCCGGGGTCGATTTGCTCGACTAAAAAAAGGCGGTGCTCCAGTATGGCCGCAGTCAAATGACTGAAACAAGTAAAAGAGAAAGAGTAAAGAGTATATGTATAAATGCACACACGCTCGTATACACAATACATACACAAGCATATCATTATTGTTTTATATTCAGTTTGCCGATCCCTAGTTTTATATCCATCAAACTGAATAATCGAGGGGGTGCTGAAAAGTTCCTGGCTTTAAGGGTATCTCGAAAGGCCTGGTTGGGACACTAACCTTTCGAGTTCTTTTACAGGGCTTAGAAAAACTAAAGGGCCACTGCAATAAGTGCTTGAATCTGAGACGGGAAGGCGTTGAATAAAATCATAATTAACGGAGCTCCTGTATTTTCTTTTACCCAAAGCCAAGGACGTTTAGCACCCCTTCGTAAAAGTTGAGACCATCTTTGATTATCTCGCTGGCTTGTTATTAGAACTCCCCGAGAGGGACTAGTCCAGCTAGACAGAGAAGGGTATTAGTACTGGGTTCAAATGAAGAGTGGCGGTGACAGATATATTCTAAAGCTCGTGTAGAATGAAGTGTATAGGAATTTAAGATCCATTGTGAACAGGGTTTGTGAGGGTCTGGAAAAGACAGGCATGGTTAGAATTTTTGATATGTGAGGGCAGTGTAAGGCAGCAAACTGACAGAACCTTTAGTACGCCGGACAAAATGCTTAGCGTTATCTCATCCGACCTTGCGTTGTATTCAAATTTATCCGAAGTTGATTTTCCTTTGGTACTTTCGGAGTCGATAAAATAAGTACCAGTTATACACTGGGGTGGACGTAATCGACTAGCTTCTCCTCACAACAAACTTCATGTCTTGTGCCTATAACAGAAAGTAAGTATAAGGGCAGGGTGGTGACCACGATTCTATCAATAAACTGCTTATTTTCTAATAATATTCGCAATACAAGCAAACCGAACACAAGGCGATGTTTCTATTGTCTTACTATTACACCTTAACCAATGGACTACGTTGAGCCTGGTCGTCTGACGTAAACTATTTTTACGTCGTACCGCATTATTATTTTTAATGAAAGATGGAATAGAATTATGGCGCCTAACCATCTCTTCCACTTAAACACTGGGTTCTCTTCTAATAAGACTGTAATTGCCTCTTATACTTGTCAAGATCAGATATAGTTAATGTTAGTTAGTGAGTTAATATTTCCTTTTCATCAGTACAGTAGAAGTATCAATGAATTAGACTCCCACCTCGCTATACAAATCCGTTGGCTTTAACTTAACTGTTCATAATTTATACCAAATCATATGTAGAATTCTATAGCTGTTGTTCGTATATTTACCCCTGAACTACTTATAGAAAAGTATGTCTTCTTTCCCATCTGTCGTCATTCATCTACACTTAAGTACTACAGGCATTTACCAATTGACAGTTAACTGAAGTTTCGGATGCATGTTGTATGTTAATATTCAGAGAGAGAGAGAGAAGTGGGTTAGCCAGGAGGATTTGTTATTAACGAATGGTAAACTTTTTAATGAGATTTTTAATAAGTTTGTTAAGCCGTCAGCCACGAGAAATATATATATTTATTCCTATTGAAAGACATGGAATGTTATGAATCAAGACTAATTAAATCAGTGATACAAACACATTGAGCTGCTGTTATAGTCATCATAAGTACAGAGTTATTTTTAGCTACAAGGTTTGTGTGTGTGTGTGTGTGTGTGTGTGTGTGTGTGTGTGTGTGTGTGTGCGTGCGTGTGTATGAAATGTATATCACATTTATTACTAGAAAGACAGCGTTACAAATTTATATTGAAAGAAAATTAAGAAATCATTTTTCTAGCTTAAGAGAAAAGATAGATTTTCGGAACACTTTGTAACCAACATTAAAAAATCTTCCACCTCTCTCCCCCCCTCTCTCTCTCTCTCCATGTGTATGTGTGTATATGTGTGGTGATGTGTTGTGACTTGTTACGAATGCCATCCACATTTAATTGATTTTTAAAATATAATCCAATTATAGCCGTAAAGCAAAATTAACTTTTACTGTCTTATTTTTGACCATATTAAAATTAAACAAAGTTAATAATCCATTTAACACATTTTAAATTTGAAGTTGCTGTTAATGCGAAACTTGACTCTGAACTTCACCCTATTCTCAAGACAATGTCAACACAACATTAAATTTACCATGATAGAAAGCAGTTTGTCAAATTCTATTTTCTATCAGTTTTTCTATGTTTCTAACAAAGTTTTCTTTGATAAAATGCGTTTGTTCTTAATAAGTGGTCACGATCTTGAAATCAGTTAAATACACTTTCACTTTAATATTCGAGTTACTAATAAGTAACAAGTGATATCTAAAAAGGATTGTCAGCCCACCTCATAATCCCAACAGACCAAATGGAAAAGGCGATGAGCCGGGGGGTGGCAAGTGAACTGTACTGGAACAGCCACTCTGATTCACAGGGCTCGCACTTTGATGCGGTCCGGAAGCCGAGAACGCCGGAGGCCTTTACTGTCACAGACACGACCACAAACCTGTTAGAGAGCGACTGATATTTTGACAGTTTGCCCATCGCAATCTGACGAGCAGCGGGGCCTGGGCTGGTAGCTGAACTCACCTGTTGGTACTCTTTTTAGAGCTGTCTTGAATATTCGTTCCTCTCACAGTCATTCTTCTGCAAGTTTTACTCCTTTTTTCTGTCACAGTCTCCTGCTGGCTACACAGATTAGTTCTTCTCAGGACTTCAGAGTTTGTAGTTAAGTCCCTGTAGATGATCTTGAATATTCTGCGTAAATACCATTAGTGAAATACATTCAACCTCAAATTGATCTTGGCAATCATTTTCCAAGTGTCTCCTGCATAGATCGCTGGTGGTAGATCAACGCTCTGGTACAGCAGGATCTTCATACGATTGCAAACCGAAGTGCTGGCCTAAATCAGCACTTCGGTTGAGTGTGTGATTACTGAATGCTGCACTGTGATCATAAAATGGGTGGTGGATTTAACCGCTCAGTTAAATTAGGCTCGCTCAGTCTAACACCACTGCCGGACTCTGTTGCAAGCATTCGGACTAGATTTCCAGTTGGAAGCTATTTTCTTCTCTTTCATCCTGTCTCCAGTCTCGGAGGCAGTGTGAAAGACTCATAAGCACCATCGAGTATGAGAGGTTTTGGTACAACCGTTTTTGCGCCACTTATGTGACATCGCTAATTCCATGAGTATTTCTCTTAATGAGTGTGAGGAGAAAGAAAGTATTTATGTAAATCGCGTACAATTAATGAATTAAAACGTCTCTCGCACTGTCTGTCTGTCTGTCTCTCTCTGTCTCTCTCTCTCTCTCTCTCTCTCTCTCTCGCTCTCTCTAAATGCAATACAAATTAAATACACTGGACCTGGAGCGATTGCAATCCCAGAGACACAGTCAGTGCGGGACCTGCGCATTTACATGAGTAATGATGCATCCTTCCATGAGAATGTTGCTAAGTTGGCAATGAAATACAGGCGGCTGACCGGATGGATTCTTAGAAATTTTAGAACAAGAGATCGGGAAACCATGATGGTCTAAAATTAATTGCGGAACTTGAGGCAATCCAATGAAGCTAGTCTCTATGTGGCATATAGGCTACTCTAACCCTAACCCTAATTCAACTGAATCTTAATTATTTCTTTATACATAAATATATATATGTGTGTGTGTGTGTGCGTCTGTATGTGTGTATATGTATGTATATGTATATATATATTATATATATATATATATATATATATATATATATATATATATATATATTATATATATATATGCATACATGGGTATTGGACTTCAACAACGGTGTAAACAACATGAAATACGAAAACACATGAGTTAAATATGCAATACAACGGGAGAAAAAACTGGAAAACAGGACAAGTAAACACAGAACGACCCTTCATCAGTTGTAGGCTGCCTATCTTCTCATTTCGAGCATTCAACGACAATATGGGTCTTCAAATACAGTTGCTCCCATAAATTCCAAAATAAAGTTTAGGATTTATGGAAGGTCAAAGTTGGGAACAAAACTGGCCCGAACTTCAAAGTCACTATCAACAACATTTCGTATAAGAATTATAAGTTTGTACTCTACTGAAATATACAGTAACACAGCAGATTAATGTAAAATCGTTTTTATTATAACCGAACATAAAAGCAAACATTAATGTATGCAGACATGCATACATACATACATACATACATACATACATACATACATACATACACACACACACACACCACACACACACACACACACACACATATATATATATATATATATATATATATATATATATATATATATATATATATATATGAACAAGACTATCAAGAGCATGTGTTTATACATCTGGTATCTGACATGTTTGAAACTTCGGATTTTCAAAGCCAAGAATTTGCTTTTGCTTCTGCCTTGTTGATTTTCGACAATTAGGCGGTTCAGCAGTTAAACTGTTTACTTAATGGAACATATCTTCGACGATACTTATCTGTTCATCGCTTAACTATACCAACATTTACTACGTTAAGTTTACTGTTGTAGATAAAATAATTTTACAGATGAGCTTTGCAGAAAACGAATTTAAACAACATTGTCTATCAATAAGCTCACCAAACCCACCAAGCAGTTAATTTAAGGCAAGTTATACCACCTGCACTTGCCTGGGTGGTGTGCGTGCTTATGTCCATGAACACATACACAAACACACGCACATACACGCACACGTATATATATATAATATATATATATAGATAGATAGATAGATATAGATATAGATAGATAGAGAGAGAGAGACACACATTTATGTACTATTCTCCGCACACATATATATATGTATAGATGAATGCATACATGAATGTGTGCGTACATATATATACATATATAGAATACATACAAACATACTCACACACATGCATATATATATATATATATATATATATATTATATATAATATATATATATATATATATATATAATATATATATATATATTATATATATAATAATAATAATAAAATATTAGGGAATAAATCCAAACTTACAGGGAAAAATCAGATTTAGGATTAAATCCAATTTTATAGTATAAATATATTATATTATATTATATTAAATTAGAGATAAAACCACTATTAGGCAAATCAAACAATGAAAAACGTAAGCCAATACATAAAATTAATTTAATTTATATTATTTTAAATATATATCAAAAGTATTTTGATATATATTTTAAATAATATAAATTAAATTAATTCTATGTATTGGCTTATGTTTTTCATTGTTTGATTTGCCTAATAGTGGTTTTATCTCTAATTTAATATAATATATATATATATATATAAAGGAATTTGTTAAATCTTCGTTCAGCTCCATTCTTTCCTATACTTAATATATATATATATATATATATATATATATGTATGTATGTATATGTATATGCCTATACTGCTGTTAAAAATATTCCACACAAGTCAGAGGATATGGTCCGTGACGGCTCAACCAAATCTCGCAGGTCTCCCTCGTACGAGGGTAATCAAGAGTACCGAAACCGTCCCCCTCCCCCGCCCGCTGTCAAACCGAGCCTCTAGATGTCGGTGGGTTATCCCGACGTAGAAGTGGTTGAGATCACAACAATATCCTTTACGTTCTGAGTTCAAATTCCGCTGTGGTCGACTTTGCCTTTATCCTTTCCGGGTCGATAAAATAAGTACCAATCAAGTACTGGGGTTGATATGATCGACTTATTCCTACAAACTCTACCCCGAATTTTCTGGCCTTGTGTCAAATTTGGAATTATTATTATTTCGGCATCGAATGGATAAAAGATCAAACTAACCTCAGCGACACTCGGAAGCAGAATGTTGCTGCTAAGCATTTAGTCCAATTACATACACAAGTACACCTACCCGCACACATATACCCCTCACACACAGACGTATCCCTTGGGTATATTATCAAGAACTAAGATGTATTAAAACATAGCTTATAGATATATATATTGATATAATATATCCTAGTTCTTGATAATATACCCATAAAACATAGCATATAAACTTATATTAGTAAAGGCGCATGCCTCAGTGGTTACAGCGTCGGGCACACAATCATGAGGTAGTGAGTTCGACTGCTGGGCCGGGTTGTGTGTCGACTTCTTGAGCAAAACACTTTATTTCATTTTGCTCCTTTTCACTCAGCTACAGAAATGAGTTGCGACGTCACCGATGCCAAGCTGTACCGGCGTTTGACTTACCCTTGAATAACATCGGTGGTGAGGAGAAGAAAGGTTGGTATGCATGGGCGACTGCTGGTATTCCACAAATAGCCTTGCCCAGACTTGTGCCTTGGAGGGTAAATTTCCAGGAGCAATCCCATGCTAATTCATGACCAAAGAGTGTCTTTACCTTTTTAGAGCTTATATTATTATCATAGGTATGTATCTTAAGAGGAATGTTATATACCGAGGATATATTAAATCAAGAATAAATCACACATGCGATAGGGATGTATAACTTCCTCGGCTGTTTTCGTCTCTGTACTTCTTGATGCCATTCCACAACTTTGAAGAGGATGACCCAGTTTACATTGAACAAATACTTATATTTTTAGATCAGTTTAATTTAAGACTAACATGTCAATCATGAATGATACATCCGAGATGAAACAAATTCTTATCTAAATAGGTCGCTCTACGCCAGTATATGTAGGGACTTTTTATCATTACTATTACTACTACTACTACAACTACTAAAGCGGCGAGGTGGCAGAATCGTTAGCACTCCGGACAAAATACTTAGCAGTATTTCGTCCGTCTTTATGTTCTGAGTTCAAATTCCTCCGAAGTCGACTTTGCCTTTCATCCTTTCGGGTTCGATAAAATAAGTACCAGTTGAGCACAAGGGTCGATGTAATCGATTTACCCTTACCCCAGAATTGCTGGTATTGTGCCAAAATTTGAAACCATTATTATTATTACTTCGTTGTCACACAGTGTAGATGGAAAATACACCGAAGTGTTCAAGCGTCTGTCAAGCCATATCAAACACCCCAGACAAATAATACTTATCTTAAAATGTATGCTGTACTTATCAAGGCTGATTTTTGTATGACATCAATCTTGCATGGTATTTCTCTAATTCCCTGATCACAGCTGGTATATATATATATATTATATATATATATATATTATATATATTATATATATATATATATATATATATATATAATATATATATATATATATATTACTCTCCCGCATTCCAAACAGTCTTATCATCTTCACTTTCAGTTCGGAGACTTGATGATTTTTTTCAACCTGTTTACTCACAATTTTCATGTTATTTAGTACGGCTACGTCAATCATCATCATCATCATCATCATCATCATCATTATTATTATTATTATTATTATTATTATTATTATTATTATTATTATTATTATTATATGTTTGACTTTTGCTTTGTATTTGCACAAGTTGACTCCAAATCTCACCTAGAGACCTCAAGAGACAAGTTAGAAGTTCAAGTTGGTGTCAGGCCTAGGGTGTCATATATTTGGTTTTGCACATAGTATTGTTCTAGAGAATGTTTAAGAAAACATAAGAAAATTATAAGTTTGTTTTAAAATTTGAGATTACAGAGACAATATTTTACAAAAGATATGGGCAGTTCCCATGAGCACTATCTTTTGAATTTCTGCCATTTTGGGGTTTCCTGGCATTTGAGCTACGTAGGAATCAGCCACTTTTGATATCATTCCCAGGGCACCTATGACAACAGGTACTGCTTTAGTCTTGAGGCTCCACACTTTGCCAATTTCTATTTCAAGATCTTTATACTTGCTCAGTTTTTGGTAGGTCTTGACAGATACATTTATGTCGATTGGGACAGTCATATCAATCAGGAGGCATGATTTTTGTCTGAAGTCTTTCAATATAATATCTGACCTATTCGCATCTGCCTTTCTGTCAGTTTGAACGGTGAAGTTCCAGAGGAGTGGGATGGGGCCATTTTCAAGTACTGGAGGTGGTTTGTGTTCCCACCAGTTTTTATCATTGCAGTTTTCTCCAGCACCTTCTGATGTACATTGAATTGATTGAGTAGTCTCTTGTATTTCTTCCTTTGTTTTCTCTTTTTTCTGCTCTCAATATTACTATTGTTGTTGTTGTTGTTGTTGTTGTTATTATTATTATTATTATTATTATTATTAGGTGCAAGAATGGCTGTGTTGCAAGTAGCTTGCTTACCAACCACATGGTTCTCCGTTCAGTCCCACTGCGTGGTACCTTGAGCAAGTATCTTCTACTATAACCTCGGGCCGACCAAAGCCTTGTGAGTGGATTTGGTTGACAGAAACTGAAAGAAGCCCGTCTCATATATATATATTTATACATATGTGTGTGTGTGCGTGCGCGCGCGTGTGTGTCTGTGTGTTTACGTCCCCGTAACTTAGTGGTTCGGCAAAACGGTCCGATAAAATAAGTACAAGGATTACAAAGAATAAGTCCTAGGGTAGATTTGCTCGACTAAAGGCGGTTCTCCAGCGGTGTCGCAGTCAAATGACTGAAACAATTAAAAGAATAAAAGAATAAAAGAGTAGTAGTAGTAGTAGTGGTAGTGGTAGTAGTAGTAGTTAATTACAACTGACATTTGCAGTTATCCTGTTTATCTGTACATAAGGGGACAATAGTAATATGGGAAAATAAGAGCTTCCACCATCACATCATTATCTATTTATAGATAAACACGGCCGAGAAACAATACACGCCGACCTTTAATTTTTGCCTCTTCTTTTTCGAGTCACAATTCTTAAGTTCCAATGAACATGTGAATTACGAAGTACTATCTACGTAGGAATCAGGGACCTGTCGGTTGGATGGACATGTTCGCCAGATTAGACTAAATATAATATTGATTAAATATAAACAAAATTTATGATTTCTCATTATTAAAATTGTAATTTATGCATAGATTTAATGTATAAGTCAAGTCAATGGTTGATATTTTGATGTTGGGATAAGCATAATTTTCATTAAGTTTCGATTTGTATATGTATACATCTACCCTCGTTTATCACGGGTGCTTGTTTCTAAAAATACAGTTTAAATGAATCAGTGATAAATAAAAAGAACATATAGAGAAAATGTTGAGATGACTTCAGAAGGAAAGGGTTGTAACGTCAACGGTCAAGGGACCTGACCGGGATAGGACGGGAGAGAGAGGAAGTGAGGGAAGCAAGACCAGGGTCGTCCTCTTTTGGCTTGGCTATGTTATGTGCGACAGGTAGGGTGCGTATTTTTGAACGGCCGACAACGAGAAGATAGGTGAACCATATCTTATTTCCCCGCATAACAGTTTTTCGTACAACAAGCTATTCCGCCACTCGTGTATAAATATATTTCTCCATTGTTATTGCCCCCTTCCACGAGATGGTAGCAAAAACAAAGATTGGCAGCGATGTCGTCAGACTTTTCTATGAAGAAGACGTTGTGACCTTTATCCTTAAGATCAAGGTAGTGGACAGGCTACAAGGCATCGTCGATGTAGCAGGTCCTATATCTGGAGGGAAGCGCGTTGTCGCTGTACCTCGAGGTGGACGAGGAAGATCAATTGAGCGCGGCGAAGATCGAGCAGCGCTTGAGAGAAGCCTATACGAAGGGAACGTACACTGCATTTGGTAAGCTGGGAACGGTCAGGTGGACAGGGAAACAGGTCGATGAGTATGCCGCGGAGGTTCGGAGACTCGTCATGCTATGTTACCGGAGAGGGTCTAGAAAAGGCGACACGACTCGCCTTCGTAAGTGGCTTTCCCTACGACTGCAACAACTGCCAGGCAATGAGAAAATGTTGATGAGCAAGCTCGTTGCTTAAGCCCGCTTGTTGACAAAACACCGGACAGAAGGCAATGGTGATGGCAGCTATGTAAGCCCGCGACGTAGTGCAGCGACTGGTAAATAATGAGAAGAAAACTGCCGTGGAGCGACAGCGACCGTTCATGGGCCGGTGCTTCAAGTGCCAGAGACTGCACATGGCAAGGGACTGCGCGGAGACGAAGCCCGGGCCCATCTGCTACCGGTGCAGGAAAAGTGAATATATCGCTCGAAACTGCCGCTGGGAAAAGGTCGGGAGAAGTTAATACCTCTCAAACTTAACCTGCGAGCGAATAGAGGCGCTCGTGCAGTCAGTGTCCGTAGCTGAGGTCTTGACTGGGGGAAAAGCATTCAATGCTCTCGTGGATATGGGCTGTACGACATCTTTCGTGGCCCTGAAGGTGGCAAAAAAATGGAAGGGGACAATTAGTGTTCGGGCGGTCGACGGCAGTGAAATTGGCTGTAAGGGTAGCAGCGACAGGGAGATAGCGGTGCGGGCACAACACTGAGGCTGCAGGCGTTTATGATTGACCATGTGATAGACGGAATTGACATGTTGATGGGGATGGATGTGATTAACCGCCTTGGAGGTGTAAGTATTGGTAGAAACGTGGTTTCGTCTGGTGGTGCAGGGACATCATGCACCGTGAGTCTGCAACGTTAGAGGGAGCCGAGCTTCGCGAGGGACTTTACTGCGACACCGTTGAGGACAAAGATTTTCGGACGATGTTCGACAATCAGCGGTGTACGATAGAATGGTGCTGGAAAGGGGAGTCCTCGATGCGGAAGAACAGGCTGAACTACTACCAGCATACATTGAAAGAATAAATGTCAGGAGTGAGTTTGAAGGAGAGGTAGAGAGGTGGATTAAGGAAGGTGTTCTTATCCCGTAGAAGGAGGAGGTGGTGAATAGAGTGCTACTATTAATGGCAGTGGTACAGCCAACAAAGGGCTAAGTCAAGCAGGTACTGGACTTTCAGTGAAACAAGAATAAATGTACTACGAGCAAACCCTATTAAATCTATGTGCTGTAGACTGAGTTATTGAGAGCATTAAACAGAGTAGCATGGATGCAGAACAATGTCAGTTGTCGCTTAATATCATTACAAAATCGTGAATGTGAGCGAGTGGGATTATATAACATATTAAACAGGGTGTTCACAATCAACCTTTAGAATTTGAAAAATCCAGGATAGCTCACTAGGTCGTGTGCATCTAATGGAGTTCACATGGACGAGCTTCGAATAAAAGTTTATTCGTTTGCCTATGTTTTCCAATTAATTTCATTTTGAACTTTTCAAATTGTTAAGATAATTTATGGACACCCTGTATGTACAAAGTTTCTAAAACATTTTACTTTATGCGGGTGTATAAAATATTAAAAATTAATGTATGTATGTGCGTACATCTTTATGTGCTTGTATAGGTATATATGTACGCATTCACGCACACACATAGATGCAAACATACATACATACATACATACATACATACATACATACATACATACATACATACATACATACATACATACATAATACATACATACATACCTACATACATACATACATACAACATACATACATACATACTACATACATACATACATACATATACACAGATTCCCGCGCATATATGTGATATATATATAATATATATATATATATATAATATATATATATATATATATATATATATATTATATATATAATATATATATATATTATATATATATATAAGGGCAAACGAAAAAATTTTTAATGCCAAATATGCCGAAATTAGAAATCCTGTCCATAACCATATAATTTTTCACAATACGCACGCTACTCAAAAAAAAGTAGCGTGTGTATTGTGAAAAGTTATATGGTTATGGACAGGGTGTCTAATTTCGGCATATTTGGCATTAGAAATTTTTTCGTTTGCCCTTATTTATAAGTTGTATATAAATTTAACCCATAAAGGTATTTTTTAATATGCTGGCCATTGATAAAATGTTTTTTTGAAAAACATTTATCCTACATTAAATATATATATATATATATATTAATAGTAGGAGATGGATTTCGCGTTAGACTTTTATTAGGTACAACATATGTGCCGGTGCTCTACTCAACATTTAAATACACTAATCTAATTATACGTATTTGTCTAAATTTTTTATTATTATTATTTTATATATATATATATATATATATATATCAGAGTGTGTGCATGGTGTGCATTACGTATATGTATAAATTAATATTCTTTTCATGTCAAAATAGTTTTAGACATTTTTTCATCGTGATATTGGTTTTTGCTAGCAATTTATTTTAGTGATACTTACTGCCTACGCTGAACATCTACTCGCAACTCGTTCCATGAAGAAATCTAATTTCACGGAATACATTTACAACCTTATGTGGAGTTCGGAATTCAGTATAATAGTGAAGCTACGACTGGTGGTTCTCTCCATATTTCTGAAAAACCATTGCGGTTAATTATATCTGACTTACAGCTTGAATGCATTTGCTTTAATGAATTTTGCTTGTATTGAGCTAAAATTTATTCGGAGTTTTATTGGGAGTGTGGTGTCTTCAAGCTCCTTCTCTATAGAGTCCAATCAGAAGCAACCGTTATTATATTTTCCATCTGGATTACCAAGCATTACCAACTGAGACTAAGGGTATTATCCAACCAACTTGTTCTTAGTCTACTCCTTAGATCTCCTGTCAGTTGGATCGGCTTGATTGAATCCGTCTCTTTCCTGAAGCAGTCTAATCACATGTCCGTTGTGCCGAAGATGTGACCTCCCAATGTGAAGAAGTAGTTGTTTTACCTGGAGAAACTCACTGATCACCGAGTTATGTCCCCTGTCGAGTAATATCTATTTCTTTATTACCCACAAGGGGCTAAACACAGAGGGGACAAACAAGGACAGACATAGGTATTAAGTCGATTACATCGACCCCAGTGCGTAACTGGTACTTAATTTATCGACCCCGAAAGGATGAAAGGCAAAGTCGACCTCGGCGGAATTTGAACTCAGAACGTAGCGACGGGCGAAATACCGCTAAGCATTTCGCCCGGCGTGCTAACGTTTCTACCAGCTCGCCACTCCAGAAAACCTTCGGGGGAATCTAATTTCGGCTGCTTTTATTCACGACGGGAATCAGCTTAGAAAATATAATGGGAGCGGACTGTGTTAATTATAACGACAAATAAATGAACACAGGATAAAGGACTAAATTTTTTCTAGGAAATAATTTTCAGCCCGTATCCTGAAGATCGACTTATTTCCTATTACATCATTTTTGTTTTTCATCTCTTAAGCTCATTCATTAGAAGATATAATGATGAAAAAGAAACAGCTTGGTAATTAAACAGTGAATTATCTGGAAAGTAATTAGCAGTTTGACATTAAGGTCTCGAATACCACTGACTAAACGAAAACCTCCCACTATCTATCTAGTTTTATATCCAGCTTTCAGTTTATTAGTCCAAACATGTATATGTAGTGTATTGATACGTAGACACACACATACACACACGCATATGTATGTATGTATGTATGTATGTATGTATGTATGTATGTATATATGTATGTATGTATGTATGTATGTATGTATGTATGTATGCATGTATGAATGTATGTATGTACGTATTGATGTACGTATGTATATATGTATGTATGTATATACATATATATAAACAAACTTATGTATATATATATATATATATTTGTGTGTGTGTGTGTATGTATTAATATATATCTTCATGCACGCAGATATGCATTCATACATATATTTGTATAAATACACACACACACATTCATTCATGCCCATCTCTCTCTCTCTCTCTCGATATATCTATCTATATATATACATGTATATATAGAGAGAGAGACAGACAGACAGAGACATATATGTGTGTGTATATTTATATAGTGTGTATGTGTGTTTGTGTGAGTCTGTGTGTGTGTTTGTGTGTTTATGTATGTGTGTCTGTGTGTGTGTCTGTGTGTGTGTCTGTGTGTGTGCGCGCGCGTGCGTTCGTGTGTTTGTTTGTTTATTTCATTTACCGACATCTTGCTTCTTTAAATATATTCTCTTGCGCAGGTTGAACTTTCTAAAAAAGAAATGGAAAGAAAGAAAAAAAGAAAATAATTAACAAAAAATCTATTTTCCGTAATTGTCTGATATTCTCATCTTATTGTTTTGCATTAATTACAAAAGTATTTTTACTCTTCTACTCAAGGCGATAGTTTTCATGCGACAACATGGTTGTTAATTACATTGATCCAACAAAAATACGAATTTCCGATCAGTTTCTACGAGAGGAAACAACATGTGTGCATTTAGAAAGATTACGAGAAAAATAATGAGAGTTCAATAACTTAACCTATTGAAGGTTATATGGTTAGGAAATAACTTAGCCCTCTCAGACCTGGATCCCAATGTCCAACTTTACCATCCATTAGGGCTCCCAAGCAAAAACATGAATAGGCACAGGTGTGGTTGTGTGGTAAGAAGATTGCTTCCCAACCACGAGCTTGCTTCCTAACCACGAGGTTCTGGCACCTTGGGTAAGTAAGAGCCCACAAATTAATTGCTCATAAAATAAATATTTACCCTTACCCTTTTGAGAACCTTGAAGTGTTTATCCATTGAGAAAATATCCGTAATTGTAAACATACTCTTGTTGAGTACAGTTACAACAATATACGTAGCACTGATGCAATTAGAACCATGTGCAACGGAAATTTAGCCAAGATTCGATCTATAAGCTTTTCAACCAGTTGCAGTAAACCTCAGCATTTTCTTCAGTTTGTTTTGTCACATTATAGTCTCCCTACTATAGAAATATGAAAATGATTTTGTCTTCTATCTTCTGACCTTTCTCTCTCGACCAGTCAGAAGTGTCAGCTCGACCTTGGTGACCCTACTGGCCATGATTCATTCTACAAGCTAAAAATATATTGATCAATAACAGTAAGTCATTTAACTGTCGCGTCATAGTTTTCGATCTATACATCTCAGTGAAAAGAGAACATTTTAGCTTCGTTCAACTGCGATTCTGGTTGAGGGCCAGGACACCAATCCCAACACATTAAAAAAAAAAACATCAACAGAAGTCACTCTAAGCAACCACCAAAAATATTGGTGACTATGGTAGCCATCTACCTTGGCACCTTGTCACAGCATTCACGTTCTGCTCGTAATGCTATCGAAACATTTTAACACACAACACGCGTACACTGTGACCTTGAATTCACGTAACATTTCTTCTATCCGTATTCACCTTCCTTGTACCGTCATGGTTTCAATTAATTTGAATTAGGTTAAAACATAAATGTTTCAATTCAAGGGAGAGTTGTCAATGATTTCTCTCACACTGGATTCATTTTTATCACGCTCACACTTATTGTTATCATCTCAGCCGAAAATCAGTACAACTGTTGTATATATATATATATATATATATATATATATATTATATATATATATATGTATGTATATACGAACAACATTACAAACCTCGAAAGTTTGGGATATCAAATAGCATTTACAATATGATACATGATCCTGGTTCAGTTACTTACAAAACTGTCAGTAATAACGTGCAAACAACTTTTGACTCACTCTGGATGTGTGTGTGTGTATGCATACATACATATATGTGTGTATAACTGTGTTTCGATGTACATGTGTATGTATACACGCACATATATGTGTGTGTGTATTTATGTGTGTATGTGTGTGTGTTGTCTATATGAATATATGTTTGTATGCCTGCAAGTATGTATATGCGTTTGCAAACATGTCTCACACATTTTTGAATACACACACACATATGCCCGCCTTCACACATACATACCTATATATATATGTTTCTTTATATATATATATAGGGAGAGAGGGAGGGGGAAAGCTTTTTAAGTCAAAAAGAAGTAGAATAGAACTGTCGACTTGTCAACTTTCAAAAGATGTCAACCAGGCAAATATGATAAACACGATGTTTAAGAGGTTCCCTATTGTTCGTCTCTTTAGTGTAGCTTGCCTATCAATAAAAGCTGTTGACGTTTTAAAAATACAGCTTTCATAATAAATAAATCAATCATATTACATCAAATAGATGGACAAAATTATGTGAAAGTTTGTAATTCATAATAAATACAGAGAGCATGCGTGCCACTTGAGGAAGATTCTATATGGTCTCACAAATTATAAAAAGTAACTTAATCTCTCTCAAATCAAATAATAAGATCTTGAAAATGGAAAGAGATATTGGATTACGTAGTTCTAAGGTTACTGTGTCTGAAATATAAGGAGGGAGGTGGAACGGCTGAGCACCAGAAGTTTTGTCAGGTATTTATTTTATCGGTTTCTACTAATCAGGAAGTTAGGTTACTGTTTTAAAGGGAAGCAGCAATACATCTCCATTTTACAACACACACTCTACAAGTACACACACATATATGTGTGTGTGTGTGTTTATGTGTGTATACTGTATACCCACATATATACATACACACACACACATCTGGTCAGCAAATAAAAAGAAATAGTCGTGTACTACAGCTGTTTCAACGAGGCAGCGGATAACTATTACTTAACATTATGGATGTTTCGTAACAACCCGGTATCTTTTCTCGTCAAGAACATGCGGCCATTCAGTTGAAGATTTTCTTTCGTAATGAATACACACACACGTACACATCTATGAAGAGAACTTTACAGCAGGCATCTAAGGGTCAGGTAGGGATGTAATATATGTGTACATGTGTGTGGTGTGTGTGTGTGTGTGTGTAGTTTATTTGTGGATTTACATGCCTATGAATAGTTTCATGTGAAGATATCTTCACGATTGTTTCAATGGAAACATATACTAACGTTTCCATGCGGCACGATTGAACAATTGTGAAGATCACTTCACATAAAACCATTGGTAGCTTTGCTAACCTACAGATAGAAAAAAATATTTATCAACGAATGCTGTGTTGAGCACTCCTCAACGTGATAGGATTTCAAGCAGTATCATGTAACCAATTTATTACACACATGCTATTGATCACTATAAAACTATGGTACGATACATTTGCCCAATATGTCGTGCAGTGAGTTTGAACCCGGAAGTGCATGTTTACAAAGTGAACGCGTTCACCATTCAACAATGCAACACCTGAGTACAGTTAATCGAAGTATGCTTAATAGGCATTATCTTTCAATGTATTGTATGCAGACAGTCGCTCACCTCCTCCTTGCTTCCTCTCTCTGTAAACCTTCGTTTCTTATATATATATATATAATATATATATATATATATATATATATATATATGTGTGGTGTGTGTGTGTGTGTGTGTGTGGTGTGTGTGTGTGTGTATGTGTGTGTGTGTGTGTGTATGTATAGAAACACACACACACACACACACATATATATATATATATATATATATATATATATATATATATATAGTGAAGCATGCACATATATGTACGTATGCATACACACACATATACACCTATATACTTACATATACTACACACATACACACACTAACATATATATACACACACACATACACACACACACTCACACGCGTGTCTTTGAGCTTGTGTGTGTGTGTGTGTGCGCGCGTCCGTGTTGTGTGTATTTGTTTGTTCACTTTCTGCTACATTGCTCGTCATATCTGTTATTTTTCTGAGATTCATCGTTGATTGGATTTCCAGTAATCAATATTTTCATTCTCGTTATTTGGTCTGCAGGTTTGTATCTTTCCATATACATATTTTATTTATTATCTTTATGCATTTTTATTCAAATGACGAAGGGAAATGTAAAAAA
>NC_042997.1:143994946-144029946 GCF_006345805.1 Octopus sinensis | reverse complement strand
TGATGATGATGATGATGATAATAGTAATAATAATAATAATAATAATATAATAATAATAATAATAATAATAATAATAATGCGGAATAATCTACCTAAAAAGAGGCAAGGTAAATCCCTAGCAGGGATAGAATTACCGAATAGAGACTTGATTAAGCAAATTGAAACGGAAGGATAGATACCTTGGTGTACTAGAGTTCAACGAGATAATAGAAAAGGAAATGTAAGAGCAACTGAGGACGGAGTATTTCCGAAGACTGAGGTTAGTATTGCGTTCAAAATTGACTGAATGAAATAAAATCCAAGCAGTTAATTACGTGGACAATAACATCACTTCGGTATGGAGCGAGAATTATAAAATGGCAAAAGAGAGAAAAGAAGAAAATAGATACCAAGACCAAAATGTTGACATTACACGGAGACTTCCACCTTAAGAATGACACTGATATGTTGCACTTGTCCAGAGGAAAGGGCGGGAGAGGTGTGATCTGTTGCCAGGACTGTATCGAAGCAGAGGAAAACAGCTTAGGGTGGTATCTAAAATATGCCGTGGAACCACTGTTGAAAGTCACGAAGAAGGCCGGTGTTATCAAGACTGAAAATTGTGCAACTAAAGAAAAATTTAAACAAGAAAGGAACAAAAACAAAAGGAGGGAGAGGGATATTTTAGAATTTTTCCAAAGCGTTTACGAACATTGATGGTTTTCAGTTAGTTAAAAGAGTCGAAGCTACACTGAAAGACTATGGAGCAGATACACAGTTTCTTTGAAAAATACCGTTTCTTGTGGGAATATTTTCGTTTCTTCTTAATCTGTCTTCTGGGTATATGTTCTTATCTTCATTGCTACCAGTTTTCCTATGTTTTTCCATTTCAACATGGCATGACTAATATAATTTCTGAATACTGGAGTCTTGTTTACATGCTGTATCTTTAGCATTCACACGTGTGTTTTTGGTGTTTTTCAGTAATCAGTCTATACCGTTCAGTTTTTTTGTCTCTTTTTGCTGTTTTAAATAATTGATTGGTGTGTCAATTGGTGTGTCAATTGGTGCTTTTTAAAAATATTCTTACAACCTTTCCTGATACGTCTTCAGCAACACAGGTGTTATGTTATGTAATAATAATAATGATGATGGATTCGTCTGTCGAAGATGACGTATGAGTGTTCAGCATTTTACCGAACGACCTGCACAAAGGATTCGCTTATAGTGATCAAATGTATTCGTATGTGCTGTACAATAGTTCATTACCTACTACTACTACTACTACTACTACTACTACTACTACTACTACTACTACTACTACTTCAGCTAAAAATAATAATAATGATAATTAGTACATTGGGAACTATCCCTAAAGATTTAAATTGATGGATAGAGGAAGCCAGTATAAAACCCAGTTTAGTACAGCTCCAGAAAACAGTGTTTTTAAGGACAGCTAGGATACTTAGGAGGGTTCTTGGCATCTAAGGTTAATTGTTGTAGCCCGATGTTAGGATTTTTTCTTTTCCAACAGTCTAATCTGTTGTGTGTATATGAACATAATAATAATAATAATAATAATAATAATAATAATAATAATAATAATAATAATAATAATAATAATGAATAATAATAATAATAATAAGAGTAGCAATATCACACTAGATAAAACCAATGAAATAAAAGAATTAGACCAAAGCCAAACTTACAAATACTTAGGAATCCATGAACTAGATAAGTCACAACACACACAAATGAAAGAGAAAATAAAAAAAGAATATTATAGACGAGTTAGATCAATACTAAAAACAGAGCTCTATGCTAAAAACAAGATAATAGGTATTAACACTTTAGCTGTCCCAGTTATAAGTTACAGCTACAATATCCTTAACTGGACACTAAATGAACTGACCAAAATAGATAGGAAAACAAGAAAAATAATGACAGGATCTAGGATGCATCACCCAAAATCTGACATAGAAAGACTATATATACAACGTATAGAAGGTGGTAGAGGCCTTATACAGCTGGAAAACTACTATAAAATAACCACCATAGGACTGCAAAAACACCTACTTCAGAAGGAAGGAAAACAGATACAAATAGCGGCAAAACACGAGCAAAAAAAAACTGTTCTCAGTATTTAAGGAAGCTGACAAATACAAACAAGAAATCATACCACCTAATAAATATGAAGAAGACGAAGAAGATGATGAAGAAACAACAAAAGCTATAAAACAAATGAAATCCAAACTAAGAATAGAACAGTAACGAACCATGATAAAACGATGGCAAGAAAAGCCCCTTCATGGTAAATACTGCACTAAACTAATCGCAAAAGAAATAGACAAAGAAAAATCCCAGCAATGGTTGAGAAGCTCAGGACTCAAAGCAGATACGGAGGGATTTTTAATTGCAGCACAAGACCAAAGCCTCCCCACCAGAAATTACCAAAAACATGTAATGAAAAGAAATATAACAAATAACTGCTGAATATGTGGAGATGGACAAGAAACAATAAATCATATTATCTCTAGCTGCCCAGTCCTGGCTAAGAAGGAATATATTCACAGACATGACAGAGTTGGAACCTACATACATTGGAAGCTATGCCAACATTATGGAATAACAACAGAAAAAAGATGGTATAGGCACACACCAGAAAAGGTCACAGAAAACGAGAAAGCAACCATACTCTGGGATATGCCGATACACACAGATAGAGAAATTAAGGCCAACAGACCAGATATAGTTGTCAGAGATCATGAGAAAAAAATGCTTTCTAATTGATGTATCAATACCGGCAGATGAGAACGTGTCTCTAAAAGAAATGGAGAAACTCTCAAAATACAAAGACCTGGAAATAGAGGTAACCAGAATGTGGAATCTAAAAACAGAAACAATTCCTATCATAGTAGGTGCATTAGGCATGATAAAAAAATATTCAGACAAATACATAACAAAAACACCAGGACTTACAAACACATATAACATACAGAAAATTGCACTACTAGGCACTGCACACATCCTACGCAGAACACTTTCCATACAATAACCATCAGAGCATCACAAAAAATCACAGCACATACCTAAGTCACACAGAGCTGCGCTCGGTAGTGGAGTGAAAGCACGCTATAAAAATAAAACTACTGAATAATAATAATAGTAATAATAATAATAATAATAATAATAATAATAATAATAATAATAATAATAATAATAATAATAATAATAATAATAATAATAATGAGGAGGAGGAATGCAGTACCACGCAGTGACTCTCATGGCTTCTGGTCTTAACTGACTGGAAGTGTTATCATGTACATTGTCTTGTCTTAGATGGGCTACAGCAAATATTCTATTCAATACCACAGATTTGCTTGTCAGTTGTTTGACCTTAACCAGTTCAGTATGTCCCTTAGTGATCTCTGATCACTAGCAGAAGTAGTGGGGAGCATCACAGCCATATGTTGAGAGGAATTCATTAGGGGTTTGGATTATTCATCTCTGAAAATTTGGGTGTTTCGTTCATCATCCTTAAAGAACCTTTATTCAGAGACCTTCTGAGCAGGATTGGCTGCTCGACCTAAAGAAAATTCTAACTGGGCCTCCACCTGCAAGGTCATGCGCTGTTTATTTTCATATGAGATCCCTATGTCGCGCACATATAGTTGTGATGCATGTGCCTGGTATACCCTTAAACGGGTAGTTATGATGGGTATACTGGGCTTCGTATATTTAATCCCAATGTCAATTTGGTGGCATACACTGCTCTCCTACTCAATGATAATAATAATAATAATAATAATAATAATAATAATAATAATAATAATAATAATAATAATAATAATAATAAATGGCAAAAGAAAGAACTGATGAATATAGATATGAGGACAAGAAAAATATTGACAGTACACGGAGCCTTCAACCCTAAGATTGACACCGACAGATTCTACTTGTCCAGAAGAAAGGGTGGGAGAGGTTCGATCAGTTGCCAGGATTGTATTGAAGCAGAAGGGAACAGCTTAGGGTTGTGTGTAAAACATCCTGTGAAACCATCGTTGAAACATGTGAAGAAGGCCGGTGTCATTAAAACTGATAAATGAGTCAAGAAAGAAAAACTGACCGGATATCGGAAACCGTTCATTGTTGTGGTGAAAAAAAAAAAGGACATGCATGATAATCGAAATAGTATGCCCTGGTGACATCAGGAAGAAAGAGAAAATAGAACACAAAAAAGGAATAGCATGGAAGGAGAAAAATGTACGAACACCAAGACAGATAAAGAAGACCGGTGGCTATGGGTGAAGGGGAGTGATCTGAAGATAGAGATAAGAGCACTTACATGCGCAGCTCAAGAACAAGCATTAAGGACTAATTATCTGAAGTACAGAATAAACAACATTACTGATAGCGACAAATACAGAATATGTGGTGAGAGGGTTGAAACGGTATGGCACATCGTTAGCAAATGCCCGAAATTGGCACAACGCGAATACAAAAGATGACATGATAAAGTGGCAAGACTGGTTCATTGGGAGCTCTGTGGAAAGAAAAAAAAACAGCATAAAATGAGTAAAGACGTGGTATGAGCAAACCCTGAAAGGAGTCACCGAGAACGAGAATTTCAAAATCCTGTAGGATGCAATGACTCAGTGCAACCACCTGACCAAATATCGGAAACCGGACATTGTTGTGGCGAGAAAAAAAAGAAAAGACATGCATGATAATCGAAATAGCATGCCATGGTGACATTAGGAAGAAAGAGAAAGAAGAAAAACTGAACAACTACGACGATTTGAAGTGGGAAATACGAAGATTGTGGTCAATGAAGAGAGTAGACGTGGTACCAATAGTAATTGGCGCATTTGGAAGTAGCATTTAACTATTAACATTGCTCAAAAACATTGGTACAAATACATATGGTAGAACACCTACAAAAATGAGCATTGCTTCTTCGCAGGGTTCTTGAAACATGACCAGTAAACAAGTGTTATCATAGTCTTCTGGCTGTGGACGGCAGACACTTTCTATCATACCCAGCAAAATAAGCAGTGAGTTTTCAGCAAATAATAATAATATAACTAAAATGACCGCACAATAGAAATGCAACAAAATCTGCAGCACTTAGAACACGGCATCATAGCAAAATAAAAGGTAGATAGAGAAACAGAACGAAGTCCAAAAATGAGGATAACAACCAAAGGATTATACACAGAAATAACCAAGCAGCCCTACCTCAACAAAAATGTACTATCATCCCACATCTATAACAACAATTTGAATAAAAGCACATATTAAAAGCATGCATCATAACAGATTCATAACAGTTAATATCAAGGAAAATCTATTGGAAACAATTAACAATAAAATCAAGATATATGGACCAAGAGAAATCTCTTCCTGAATTCTTTCCACAGAAACGAACCGGAACATCAACAAGCTAAACGTGTTAATGTATTCAGTAGCCATTTAAAAGTATCGGAAATGAAGAGGATAAAAATACGTGGTTTGGCGTAGTAGAATATCTCTTTCATTCAAGCCTAGGGGAGAAAAAACTGAAAAGATAAAGTAGTCTATGAAATTGGAAAGAAAAACATCCCCCTCTTTATTCAGAAAGGAAAGAGTAAAAAAGTAAAATAAACTAAATGTTTAAGACAGTATAACATCAAAGGAACGGATGACAATCCGGAAGTTAAGTGAAGACATAAACGGATCATTATGCTGGAAAAGACGCTTTAAAAATCGTTAGTACTTCTTTCATGAGAATAAATGATTTGAAACAATTACTAAAAAAATTTTCTGAGACATTAGAAAAACAAATTTGAAACTACAACATGGCACTAGATGACACTTCAGCATCAACAGAATTTAAATTCTATTAGGAGAATACAGAGAACGAAAAATTCAGTGTAAACAAAATAGACCAATTGATGGGAAATGGAGCGAGAAAAAAAGCATATAGAACAACTGCAAGTATGATCCGGTATAAGAATCGAAGAATCCAACAGTACTTATAAAGAGTTTTAGTAAGTAGAAAGCTTCGGAACTGATAAAGTCATCCCTTATTTTTAACCAAAATTAAACTATCTATGAAATTTGTGTCAACATGATTTCGTAGGTTACTAAAGAGACCTGAGTTAGTACCTGACTGGATACTGATTATAGGAAAATAATATTCATATAACAAACCAAAACTAACATGGATTTTCTCCCTGTCCAACAAATAAAAACCCAACAAAATACAAAGCTTTATCTTCGTTACTCTTTGACAATATGGTTGTTTATCTAGAAAATGTTCACACCTCATCATCAGAGTTGCAGAAGAGTTGTCGAAAAGGGTCGTGTGAATACACACACACACACGCATATATATGTAGTTATCGCCAAGCTAACATGGCAGTCCAGAAAAATAGGACGAATGTCGTGTCCATTACAACCTTCTAACAGGGGAGAAAGACACGATATAGGCTGATTACTGAAAAACACACTTAACATAACACACCAATGGATACCGGAGACACTGCATATAGACAGAATCCCAGTTTTTAGAAAGTTTATCAGTCAAGCCACGTCGAAACTGAAAAGCATAGGAAATTGGTAGCCATGAAGATAAGAACCTATACCAAGAAAGCAGATAAAGAAGAAACGAACATATTCCCACATGAATTGTAATTTTTCAAAGAAATTCTATATCTGCTCCACTGTTTTCTCTGTCTATCTTCGACTCTCTTAACTAGAACATTAATGCTTGAAAATGCTTTGGAAAAATTCTAAAGCTTCATATATATATATATAAGAAGGAGGATTTAAAAATGCAGAGGTCTTTTGAATATGTTTATTGTCTTGACCGGTTTCACTTCAAAAGTAAAATGTAAGGCTCTGTATAGCCTTTGTTCTGTCAAAAAAATGGTTATCATAGATATATTAAAATAGAGTGATACAGTCTTTGACAATGATAAAAAATGTTTAGAGGGGCTTTTTGTTTAAACAGTTTACATAAAAGTGTTTAAAATAGGTAGTAAAATAAATTCATAATTATTTATAAGTTCATCAAAAATAATGATTGAATAGAAGCATATATACAGAAAGAATTTGTAGACAGTATGTGATAGGGGCTTTTTGTTTAAACAGTTTACATAAATGTGTTCAAAATAGGTAGTAAAGTAATTCATAATTATTTATGAGGTCATCAAAAATCATGATTGTATAGATGCATATATACAGAAAGAATTCGTTGACAGGATGTGATAGGAAAAAGCGTGTATTGCTTAGTCAAAACTTCATCAGAAATCATATTTAAGTATTTACACAAAATTTTAGGGGAATGACCAGCCTTTTTTCCTTCATCTCCAGTCTTAGATGCATCCTGGGTAAGGATGGTTGCTATTTTTAGAAATAGTGTGGGAGGGTGGTTGGTGGGGGGAAAGCATTGATATAGTTTGTGAAATTAAAAGGATTTTTTGTTTCTGAACTAGTCTGTCATGGTTCAGTGGTTTTTGGACTGGTCTTAGAGTTCAACATGGTGTGTGTGTGTGTGTGTGCGTGTGTGTGTGTGTGCACGGTTCTATGTATGTGTATATATATATATATATATATATGCTTGTGCTTGTGTGCGGAGTCTTTTTGACTGGTCTTAGAGTTCAGTGTGGTGTGTGTATGTATGGGTCTGTGTATGTGTGTTTTATATTTAGCAGGATGGTGTGTGTATATCTGTGCACGTTTGTGTGTGTGTGTGTGTGTGTGTATGTGTGATTTGTATTTGTCAGGGTGCCGTAGGTGCGTGTGTGCGTGTGTGTGTATGTGTTTGTGCGTGTGTGTGTCTGTACGTATGTGAGAGTGCATATGTATGTGTGAGGGTGTATGTGTGTGAGTGTGTTGTATTTGGCTGGGGTTCTCTGTGTGTCCGTGTGTGTTACGTTTATCAGGGTGGTGTGCATGTGTGTGCGTGGTTGTGTGTGTGAGTACGCACTGTGTTTATTTGCACTGAGTATGCGATTGTGTGTGTGCTATATTTGTTGTGGTGAAGTGTGTGTGTGTGTACGTATGCATACGTGTGTATGTGTGTGTTATTTTTCTGTGTGGTGCGTACATATATTTGGGTGTATTATTGTGAGCGTTTTATTTGTATTGATTGTGTTGGAGCATAAAGATATTGTGTTTGTGCTTGTGTGTATGTATGTTGTGCTTTGAGGGTGTATGTATGTTGTGCTTTGTGTGTGTCTGTACAACTGTGTGTGTTTGTTGTGGATGTGTACCTTGGGGGGGGGGGGAGTATTGTGTTTTTGCGACGGCAGTCTAAGTTTATTTTATTTAGATGTTAAAGTATATTGAGTTGTGGTCTGTATTTTTGAATATGGATATTTTCCTTATTTCTCCGTGTTTGGTCAGTGGTGCTGTCTGGGCATTGGTACAGTGGGGGAAAACTAGGAATTTGGGTGATTTATTTTGTGCACAGAGATTTAAGTGGTCACTAAGTGGTATTTCTCTTGTGGTGGGATCCCTTAATTGTTGGCGGTGGGCTGTCATCCTATCTCTGAAGGTAAGACTAGTCTGCCCTATGTAGTCTTTGTGGAACCCTTCACACATAATGGCATAAAGTAAATTTTTTGATGCGCAGGTGAAGTTATTTATTACGACAAAAGTGTATCCTGATTGGAATTATATATTGTTCTTTCAATGAGGTGGATGCAGGTCCTGCAGTTAGAGCGACCACATTTTTTAACGTTGGATGTTGGACTTGTGTCGGGTAATTTTGCATTGGTGGGGGAATTTGTTTAGGGATTTGGGTTGTCACTTATTTTTTTATTATTTTATGGGTTTCGAGTGCTTTTTTTAAATGTGGGCCTTGACTCAGTAGTGAGATGTTCTTGTATATCATCCTGTAAGATTCTCTATTTAATGTACCATGAGTGCGTTTCGGTTTTCGTAAGTCTTGGATATCGATTGTCTTAGCCCGTTCTATTCCATTGTCAACTAATGATGCAGGATACTGTCTTTCGAGAAGAATCGCCTTTTATTTCGCGTTTCAAATTTGAGACAATTGTACAAATTCTGCTCCCTAGATTGAAGAGGATGCTTGTCTTCGTGTACTTTGGGTGATTAGAGGTGAACAGGAGGTATTGTTTAGAATCAGTTGGTTTGTAGTGGATATCAGTTTCAATGTTAATGCCTTTTCTATAACAAGAATGTCTAAAAATGGGAGTTGGTCTTGACTATATTCCATTGTAAATTGGATATGGTTGTTGATGCTGTTGATTAGACTTTTGAATTTATTGAGTTGGTCGAATGTGTGAGACCATAGGATCAGGCAGTGATCCAAGTGATGTTTCCAATTCTCCAACAGATATTTATGGAAAGACAGACCGTATTTTAATTTGGATTGTTCATAGATTTGTACTTCCAGGTAGGCCATCACCAGATTGGCATAAGTTGGGGCAACTTTAGTACCCATCGCAGTTCCTAGCACCTGTTTGCAAATATTATTATTATCATTAAAATTTTAAAAATTGTTTTGGAGGATAAACTTAAGGCCATCGATGATAGATTGTTTCCGGGGCCTCATTGCCAGAATTTAATGGCTTCCAGTCCGTATTGATGTGGGTTTATTACATCAAAAGAGTATGATGAAAATGTCTTTATTGGTATGTTTGGGGATGTGGTTTAGGAGGTTTGGGTCATCTCTTACAATACTTGGTATGTGTTTAAGTATTTTTAAGAGTATATAAATGAAGTTGCTTAATCTGTGTGTTTCACAGTTTGGACTTGCCACAATTAGTCTCAGTTTGAGATTAGTGGGGTGTGGTACAGTGATGCTGCCTGGGATCAATGGGGGTGTGGTGCAGTGTTCCATGTTGAGGTGGACTCTTTTTGGAAGCTTCGGTAATTATTTTGGTCCTGTGGATTTTCGAAAGCCCGTAGAGGTTGCTGGTTTTGCAATCAAAATGTTGTAAATAGTCGTATTCATTTGCCGTTAGGTTATTTCGATGTTGGCAAATGAGTGTGTTTAATTTGGTTATTGTTTTTGAATGCTGGTACTACTCTTTCATAGTAGGTAGTATCTTGTAAGAGGTGAGATACAGAGTATTTGTATTATTATGTGTCCATAATTACGACAGCACTACCCTTATCTGCTTCCTTGATTGTGACGTCATGATTGTTTTGTAACTCGTGGATGATTTCCCATTCCCTTTTACTGGTATTGGATTTGGGTTTAGGTTGTGGTAGTTCACAATAAGGGAAGTTTGATATGTAGTCACAAAATTTGTCCAGTGTTTTGTTCTTGCCTTTTGTAGGATTGTAATCGCTCTTATTGCTAACCATTGATTCGTCGCTATTATTTTCCTTGTCAAAAAAACTCTTCTGTGAGGCGTAATTTTCTATAGAAGTGTGAGACATCGTCATGTATTTCATTGAGGTTGGGGTATTGTGGTGTTGGAGTGAATTTCAATCCTTTTGAGAGGATTTTAATTTGTTGGGTTGACAGGTTTAGTCTTGAACGATTCACTATTTTTGGTTTTTCAGGGTTGGTATATACCATCTGGCGTCGTGGATTCTGTTTGCCTTGGCCTAAAAAAGTGATTTCTGGAGTCTCTTCTGTCTCCGGTATTTTGGTGTGTACTGGTATTTCCACCATTATTGTGTCGCCTTCCAAAGGAATTTTGGATATTCCCGGTTTTGGGTTGATGGTAATGGATGTAATTTTGGTCCCTTAGTGTGGGTTGAAACTTACGGTCGTCGTTTAGAAGTGAATTCCTCTAAGTTGGGTGGAATCTACGATTTTAGAATGACTCCTGTGTGGGATGGGATCTACGGTGTCGGATAAAATCTTGTCTTGGGTTGGAGGGTGCCTGAGTTCTTTTGGCAAGGTTGTAGTTTTGTCTGTAAGTTCTGGTATTATGGTCAAAGCTTGGAGTGATTTGTGTTTGATGTTTTGCGATTTGTTTTCTTTGTTGTAGGTGAAGTGTGTGAGTTTTAATTTTTTCAAATACGGGTTGCTTGTATGGTGTTCGCTTTTAAAATCCGTTTCGTAACTGGCGAACGAGGTGGTATTTTTTCCCATCGTTTGAGGGTTGTTAATTCTTCATCCTCACAGTTTTTCTCCAAAGTTTGGTGGTTCTAACAAGTAGTGCGCCTTCACAGAATTTTGAAATTTAAATTTGCATTTCGTTATCAAGTGTCTTGAATATTTCCTCGTTGGAATTGGCTCTTAGCCGTAACAGTTCTATTTCCATTTTGAATTTTTCTAAAGCCAATTTCACCCTGTGTTTTTGTTGGTATTCTAGTTCATTTTTGATGGGTTTTATTTGGAGATTTTTGGGAAGGAAGATTGGGGTGGAGTTGAGCCACTTTTCATAAAAGTCTGCTTTGTTACTATTTTTATGAAGTTCCAAAAAGCAAACGTGTGTACCGTGAGATTTTTAATCCAGACATTGTTTAGTGTGTTTTTTTATTGAGTAACAGTCTGTTGTAGGTTCTTGCTTTTTGGCGCATTGTTGTCTCAATGGTTTTGATTAGTTTGTTTAGTGTTGGGATGTCAGGAGTTTGGCTAGCTGTTTAATCTTCCAGGAGTTCATTTAGGTAGAAATGTGACTGCTCGACTTTGTTAGTCAAGGTTGAAAGTTTGGAGGTAATTTCCTGTAATTCTTTTCAGATGCTTTGGTTCAATGAGTTTTCAGTTTGTTGTGACTTTGGTGGCATTTTCGGGCCTCGTGCGGTGGATATATATAACAAAGTAAACTTGCAAGGTATTGCACGAATGAAAATATATAGGAAAGAGGATTTGAAAATGTAGAGGTCTTTCAAAGACGTTTATTGACTTGACTGGTTTCACTTTTTTAAAAAAGATTTTCAAAAGTAAAACGTAAAGCTTTGTGTAACCTTGGTAGCGTTAAAAAATGGTTATCATAGATGTATTAAAATATAGTGATACATAAGATATATAAGAAAAAGGTAATAGTCAGGATTTGGCATAATTAATTACTTAGCACTTTTATCTCTGTTGAGAGATTCATCATGAATGATCTATTAACAGAAAACTCGTGCCTTTTATATGTATATGCGAGTTAGAAAAGATCTGGATTTTGAGAAGCGGATATTCTTTGTTATTCTTTGTGAATCTCTGTGTTTGTATTTATATTATATGCCATAATTAGTAATATACAGCTCGACAATATATGAAATGATCCCGGTCTATCAGTCATATTGTTTTTTTGTTTTTTTTTCTGACTTATAGACAACTGACGGATAATTGTTGCAGACTCTATTACAATAGGCTCCACGTAGTCTGCGTTTTACAGCTGCTTCTCTGGCTTTTCGCTTTTACATAGTCACGACAAAACTTGCATTATACTCTATTTGCGGATATGGAGTTAAGATCAAGTGCAATAATCGAAGCTAAATCGACGTTAATATTCTGATCTATTCTATGCCATTACGAGTAAAATGATGTTCGATATTTCGCAAACTATAACTGTCCTGATACTCATATTGAACAAGTAAATGATTGATAAGACAGACAGACGGGCAGTCAGATAGATAGATAGATAGATAGATAGATAGATAGATAGATAGATAGATAGATAGATAGATAGATAGATAGATAGATAGATAGATAGACAGACAGACAGACAGACAGACAGACAGACAGACAGAAAGACAGACAGATAGATAGATAGATAGATAGATAGATAGATAGATAGATAGATAGATAGATAGATAGATAGATAGATAGATAGATAGATAGATAGATAGATAGATAGATAGATAGATAGATGATCTGAAACGATTTGCAAGAGACAATTCCCATATGGATAACTTACTTAACACTGCATGAATCCATTTGTCAAATGAAAATGAGTAAAAGATTGGAAAAATCATTAATTTATCGCTTCTAGGAATAAGAAAAAATGAATTAAAACTGAAAATATTAATTAGGTTTACAAATTTACAATCTGGAATTGTATAAACAAAAGTGAACCAACGATACAAGTACTTGGGAATAGTTGAAATTCATAAGATATTAACCGCAGATATAAATGGAAAATTGGAGAGACTTTTTATTTCCGTTCTGTTCTATGTATCAGTTAACCCTTGGAAGGTTTCAGTAACAGTAATTTTACTTTAAGATGAGTTTGCTAATCCTTCATTCAACCCATAGCCATTTTCCGGAGAAAGAAACATTAGATGGCGCCTCACAACTCTCTTTAAGATGGAGTGGAGCCAAGAGAGGGAAAGAATAATCAAATTCTGTATTTGCCTGACAATTTGTTTATTGATCCCAAAAGGTTGAAAGACAACGTTGACGAGAGCGAGATTTGAAATCAGGGCGCAGAAAGCTGGAAAGAAATTCCAAAAAACATTCTGAAACTGAAATAATTCTGAAAAATCACCGCCATGTAGGGAAGAGTCGTACTGCACTTAAACCTCACAATCAATGCCAAAAATAAGAGATAATAGGTATAAATACACTACCTATCCAAGTAAAAAAAATCAATTTGCATCCAATAAACTGTACGCTGAATATATTGAAGTGACTAGATAGTAGAACTAAAACATTATTCAGTGTACTATACTTAAACCGAAAAAATGAAATAGAACTACACAAGGAACAGGCAAAATAGGTTTGTTACAAATAGATTAACGACTAAGTAACTACACAAGGAGTAGAGAAATACTTAGAAGCAAGCAGAGAGAGACTGATTAGTGTACGAAGGTAATCTGAAGAAAAAATTACTTTTCTCAATAAACAATATTTAAAATGGTGTTGACTGAATACAAGCGCTGCATTTTAAAATCGATTTTAAAATTGATTTCGCTACGCAGAAATGACTTGGATGAGAGTAAAGTTTAAAGATAATAATTGAAAAACCAGTTAAATTAACTTTAGATACGTCAATAATCCGTTATTAGTTTCTTCTACCCTTCTCTCTAGAGCCAAGTATAAAACAAAGTTTTGAATGAAAATCGTAATATTTTTTTTTCTGCAGAATGAAATGTAAATATAAGTTACTATGAAAAAAATTTTCATATATACAAATACACAATCACCTGCTCATATACATACATACACACACACACACACACACACACACACACACACACACACACACACACACACACACACACACAAATATATATATATATATATATTTGATATTCATTCTCATATATACTTGCTGTCTCCAATACAAGATTTCATTATCTAATTGAATACTTATGCTTGTCTATAGCTTTTTTTCCTTCTCATCTATAGATATTCGTCACGTATTTCTTTATTTGTTCAATTTACAGAAGTAGTGAAGTTAGATATACAGCTTCCTCTTATGTACACGCAAACACACACACACACACACACATATTCACTCACACACATATATGCACATATATGTGTGTAAATACATATGTGTATGTTTTATGTTCTTCCTAATTATTGTGAAACTTTTTATGATAAATAAACAGTACACACACACACACATATATATATGAACGTATATAATATATATATATATATATATATATATATATATATATATATTATATATATATATATATATATATGCATGTATATATATGTGTATATATATATATATATATATATATATAAATATACATATATATACATGCAGATAGATAGATAGATAGATAGATAATAGATAGATAGATAGATAGATAGATAGATAGATAGATAGATAGATAGATAGATAGATAGATAGATATGTATGTATATCATACTGACTCTTCAATCGTTAATCAGGCTTTCGTTTTTAGTTTTGATTTTCGTCATTTTTCATATGATATTTTATATTTTTGTAACTTCATATCTAATAATGTTCCACGTCCATTTCAGAAGATAGCGAAACGAAGTCACCAAATTGGTAAAGTTAGTGTATTACTACAAACATGGGAACTTGAAAAGAATCAAATCCAGTGTACAAGTATCTAATAAGAGATGTTTAAAGAAGTAAAAAGAAAAATCTTTTCCAGACGTCGTTGATACAAATTTTGAGAATGTAGTATGAATATTCTCGTTCATAATTTTTCAATTATAAGTTCAAAAATATATAAACCGAGTACTAACATAATTACCCAGAAAATGGACATAAAGATTACTATCTCTTTAACTAGCAATAAAGAAAACTTCATGAGGAAAGCACAGCAATGCAAAAAAAAAAAAAAAGAACCCACGAATACTCTATTTACAGCAATTACCGTTTCATCTACCAGAAGTTTAAAAAGTTTATAATTAAAAATTAAGTGATACTGCTGAAGGATAATAAAATACAATCAACATAAGATGTTAAAAATGGACTACTCCTTTTCCGCTAAATTTAGAAGCAAAAATTTGAGTGCCAAAATTAGAAGCAAAAATAATATTCACAGCTTCTACGTTATAGATGACAACCATTGCGTTTAGGACATTTTTCTGAAACAATAAACTGCATTGTATCAGGATGTCCCAAAACTAGCTTTCACAAATTATACTCAGAGACACAAGGCCTGGAATTTTGGGGAGGAGATTAGTCGGTTAGATCGATCTCAACAGGTTCTTATTCTATCGAACTCCGGAACACTGGAAAGGCAACGAAGACCTCGGGGGAATTTGAACTCAGAACGTAAAGCCAGAAAAAATAGCGCTAAGCATTTTGTCAACTGTGCTACTGTTTCTACCAGCTCACTCCCAAATGGTTCTAAACTTTGACATAAGGCTAGCACTTTTAAAAGGAGTCGATTATATCGATCTCAGTTCTCAACTGATACTTTATTTATCGACTCCGAAAGGATGAACGGCAAAGTAGATCACGGTCGCAGTTGAACTCAGAACTCAGAAATGCAATGAAACAACAAATTGTCTTGCTATCAAGAACCCATCGAGTCGCAAGAAAGCATATGCAACTTTCCACTCCTTTTGCGCTTGACCCAGCGGATCATCAAAGATATAACAGCTGGAGGAGAGAGGTTTGCACCAGCGCTCGACTGGTACTCTTCTCAGCAGGGTAGACTGAAATAACGTGGAATGAAGTACTTTTTTCAAGGACATAACCCGCTACCAAATACAGGATTCGAATTCATAGCCTTATGAACCTGAGATTTTCACAGTTCAAAGTAAACCTTTTGATATTCATATAAAGATTTACCCCTCTTTGACAACGATGATTTGACAATACCATAGCACTTTAGCACATAGACCTGTCACCAGATAGCATTATAATAAAGCCTGACATCATTCACTATGGCAAAAATAACAACGGAGTATTAATAATCGACATATCAATACTAACACAATGCTGTGCAGAAATTTGCTGAAAATTAAGCAATTACATTGACCCAGCTACTGAACTACGAGGCTTGACCCGAAAATAATGCAAATGAGGGTATAGCTTTATTTATTAACTAAAATAGGTCGCTCAAAGTGATATGTTGACAGACTAACACTTCCTCTATACAAATGTACCAGTCAACAAATCTGCAGTACAAGCGATGCGTTTGCGTCATCGTTGAATTTAACTCTCGAATCCTATTCGAAAAACTTTAAGCGTGCGCTATTATAGCCACTTCTTTACAGTTACTTTCTCCTTGTATGTGACAACATGTTTTTGACGAAGATTGTCCTTTATTGGACTTATCAGACGAAAGTCGAAAGGCACCTGACCTAGTGTTTACGATAGAGGGTGAACACTAACCAGCCCATGTTGATAATTACTTGATTTGTTATCAAAGATATCTGTGGTTGTGCATTGTGATGGTGAAGGTATATCGTTTTTAGATTCTTGTTCGGTCTCTTCCGCCAAATCCTAAGGTTTTTGAGTTTCTCAATGTACCACTCGCTATTCTTGATATAGATGTTTTCTAAAAAATCATGGAGAATGAAGTCCTTGTCATCTCAAAAGACGATCGCCTTGACTTTTAGTGCCGACTGCTGGCTCTTGAACATTTTTGGCATCGGAGAAAAGGTGTGACGTCATTCCATAAACTGAGTTTTCGTTTCAGAATCATAAGTAAACGGCTATGTTTCTTCCTCTTCCTTTCGTTGGATTTAAACTCTCCCAGCAGGACAGAAGAGACTTACACCCTTCTCTGCTTCAAATCCGGTGCCAATTGCAGTGATACCCACTTTGCATGCACTTTCAGACACTCAAAATCTTCCACCATCTTCTGTAACGCATTGTTGTTGTTACTATTGTTTTCGTATTCGTCTATTTTTCCGTGACTACTATCATTGGTAGACAAGCTGTGTTTAAGTTGAGGTAAGAGGAATCGGCATTACACATTGTTTTAGGGAAATCGGTCTGCCTTCTATCACTTCATAAACTTTGGACGTGTGTTTTGGTATCACTATCATTTTAAACGTTAAAATTTATGAGGTGGTGAAATTTTTGCTGTAAGAAAGGTGCCTCTTATGGCCTGCATTAGCGGTCCTGCTCTTCACATAGTGAAGAAGGGTTTCTTATTTGACGTAATGTTAAAAAAAATTAAATGAAATAAAATATTTCCAAGAAAAAAATTATCCGTTTACTAACAGAAGTGAAGCGCATCAACCGCAGTATAATAATAATAATAATAATAATAATAATAATAATAATAATAATAATAATAATAATAATAATAATAATAATAATAATAATAATAATAACAATAATAATAAGAATAATAATACATTCTCAAAGCCAAAAAAATATCAGAAATAGATACGAAGATACATTCTCAAAGCCAAAAAATATCAGAAATAGAAATAGAACATTTAAAAGAAAAAATACACCAGGAAAATGTAGATAGAAGCCACACAACAATGCCCGATAATATAAACACTGAAACTGTAAAACACGAAGACAAACGCAACATTCCCAACAAACACGATGTAAACAACGAAGGGGAGCCTAATGATTATGATAATATAAAAAATAAAATAATCAAAGAACTAAAAACCACAGAGCTCAAAATGGACCACCGACCATACCTCCCAAGAATAAAAATAAACGCAATAACAACACCAATTATAAACAACATAAACCTAGCCGTCACTGAACTAGCCACTGAAACAAAAAAAAGTGATATCACTGAACTAAATGACCTGATATACGCAGCAGCCACTGCAGCCACAAAAGAAGCTGGATACTCACCCAAACCCGCCCAAACAGGAGTACCACCACCCAAACAAACCCTGTGGATAAATAACATCCAAAACAAAATTAAAAAAATTAGAAAAGACCTGTCGATTTTAATGAAATCAGCAAACAAGCAACGCTACTGAGCAACAAAAAGAGAACAAAAATGCTCCGCAAATATAACATCACAGAAAAAGATTTGCCGGAGATAAAAGAAAAGCTGAAGCAAGATATCCTTGCCAAAGCTCAAAGGATCCGCCGGTACGAGAAACGCCAACGCTTCTTTGAACAGAACAAAAAGTTCAACTCCGACCCCAAAAAGTTCTACCTAGAACTGGGCAAAAATAAAATAGAAGTCACTGCAGCACCAACGGCAGAAGAATTGGAAGAATTCTGGAAAGAAATATGGTCGGCGAACGAACAGCCAAAAAAAAGGAGTATGAAAATAACAAACTCGGCATCTGAACAACTTTGGACCCCCATAACAACTGAAGAGGTCACCCAGGCACTGCAAAAACTAAGCAACTGGAAGGCACCTGGGCATGACAAGATCCCCAACTTCTGGTCGAAATATCTAACAGGAATGCACAAAAAGCTGGCTGAAAACTTTAACAGCATACTAGCAGAGCCAGAGACAATGCCTGAATGGCTCACGAAGGGGAAAACCATCTTAATTCCCAACTCAAATGAAACAACAAAACCAGAAAACTACAGACCAATAACCTGCCTCCCTACTATGTTCAAGGCATTTACTGCAGTGATATCGCAAAGGCTGAACAAGCACCTGGACGAAAACAAACTGTTCCCAGAAGAGCAGAAAGGATGCCGCAAGGGCTCATATGGCTGTAAAGATCAACTAATTATTAATAAAGCCATAACTGAAGACAGCCACAGAAAGAAGAAAGGCCTCAGTATGGCCTGGATTGACTACAAAAAGGCGTTTGATAGCATCCCCCACACATGGATCCTCGAAACACTAGCCATTAACAAAGTAGCACAACAATCATAAAATTCATAGAGCACTCTATGAATAAATGGCAAACAGTCCTACACCTCCAAACAAAAGAGGGACTCATGAAAACCAAAGACATCCCCATTAGAAGAGGAATATTCCAGGGAGACACGCTCTCTCCACTCCTTTTCTGCTTGGCACTGTCACCTCTATCTGATATGCTAAATAGAACTGGATGCGGATATAAATGTTACAACAAAACGATCAGCCACCTTTTATATATGGATGACCTAAAACTATACGCTGCAAATGACAAACAGCTGGAAACACTATTAAAGACAGTTCATGGATTTACCAAAGAAATAGATATGAAATTTGGATTAGAAAAATGCGCCAAAGTAACCATGAAAAGAGGAAAACTAGTTAAGAGTAACAACATCACACTAGATAAAACCAATGAAATAAAAGAATTAGACCAAAGCCAAACTTACAAATACTTAGGAATCCATGAACTAGATAAGACACAACACACACAAATGAAAGAGAAAATAAAAAAAGAATATTATAGACGTGTTAGATCAATACTAAACACAGAGCTCAATGCTAAAAACAAGATAATAGGTATCAACACTTTAGCTGTCCCAGTTATAAGTTACAGCTACAATATCCTTAACTGGACACGAAATGAACTGTCCAAAATAGATAGGAAAACAAGAAAAATACTGACAGGATCTAGGATGCATCACCCAAAATCTGACATAGAAAGAATATATATACAACGTATAGAAGGTGGTAGAGGCCTTATACAGCTGGAAAACTACTATAAAATAACCACCATAGGACTGCAAAAATACCTACTTCAGAAGGAAGGAAAACTGATCCAGATAGCAGCAAAACACGAGCAAAACAAAAAACTGTTCTCAGTATTTAAGGAAGCTGACAAATACAAACAAGAAATCATACCACCTAATAAACACAAAGAAGAAGATGATGAAGAAACAACAAAAGCTATAAAACAAATGAAATCCAAACTAAAAATAGAACAGCAACGAGCCATGATAAAACGATGGCAAGAAAAACCCCTTCATGGTAAATACTGCACTAAACTAAACGCAAAAGAAATAGACAAAGAAAAATCCCAGCAATGGTTGAGAAGCTCAGGACTCAAAGCAGAAACAGAGGGATTTTTAATTGCAGCACAAGACCAAAGCCTCCCCACCAGAAATTACCAAAAACATGTAATGAAAAGAAATATTACAAGTAACTGCAGAATATGTGGAGATGGACAAGAAACAATAAATCATATTATCCCTAGCTGCCCAGTCCTGGCTAAGAAGGAATATATTCACAGACATGACAGAGTTGGAACCTACATACATTGGAAGCTATGCCAACATTATGGAATAACAACAGAAAAAAGATGGTATAGGCACACACCAGAAAAGGTCACAGAAAACGAGAAAGCAACCATACTCTGGGATATGCCGATACACACAGATAGAGAAATTAAGGCCACCAGACCAGATATAGTTGTCAGAGATCATGAAGAAAAAAATGCTTTCTAATTGATGTATCAATACCGGCAGATGACAACGTGTATCTAAAAGAAATGGAGAAACTCTCAAAATACAAAGACCTGGAAATAGAGGTAACTAGAATGTGGAACCTGAAAACAGAAACAATTCCTATCATAGTAGGTGCATTAGGCATGATAAAAAAATATTCAGACAAATACATAACAAAAACACCAGGACTTACAAACACATATAACATACAGAAAATTGCACTACTAGGCACTGTACACATCCTACGCAGAACACTTTCCATACAATAACCATCAGAGCATCACAACAAATCACAGCACATACCCAAGGCACACAGAGCTGCGCTCGGTAGTGAAGTGAAAACACGCTATAAAAATAAAACTACTGAATAATAATAATAACCAGAATCCTTGTCCGGGACCGGATCGATCCCAAAATCTAAGCAGTTCGTGCCAGTCACGAGCCCAAACATCCCTAAAAGTTTAATTCGAATACATCCAGCGTTTCTTCAGGTATCTTGTCCACAAACAAACAAACAAACGCGACTGAAAACAATACCTCCGCTAAGGCGGAGGTAATAATAAGTGCCAATTATTGTTGGTTCCTTGGGAACAATATCAGAAGGCATCAAGGGGAATATAAAGGAAATTGGAATAGAGTGCCCAGTAAAACTGTTACAAAAGGTATGCCTCGTTGGCACGCCCAGAATAATCAGGAAAGTATTAGATAGCTGAAAAGAATGGATAGCACGGTACCGTAGGCTGCAGGTAGCAAGTCCGCTACGCATGTAAGACACCAGAGCTCCAACAAAACATGTGATAAACAGAAGAAATAATAATAAAGAAGGAAGTTCGGACGAATGCAACTGATATTACTACTTCACTGTATCGAAAATATGCATTAACACTGATGAAATAATAACGAAGAATGAAAACAAATGGTGTAAATATTTTATAATCTTTGTGTATGTAATACCATTTAGTAAAATGATACTGCTTTTTGCCTTATATAAGCACTGTATTGTAATCTTCACGCGAATCACTAAAAAGCAACCACTAGAAGGCAACCGCATGTAAACACGTGTAAATACACTTACAGAGAACATGTCAAATCAACGAGAAATTTAAACAAAAGCAAAAAATAGTACCCAGATATAAAAACGAGATAAGGAGAATGCATATTGAATTTGATGCATAAAAATACGTAAAGTGGCAAGTGAAACATTCCGCATCACTGAAAACAACTAAACCAGTACCCAATAAAAATAATGGGAAGGATTTTACTCCTACGTACACAAATAAAACACAGAAACTACATGGACACAAGAGGAATAAGTTACCATACTATATGTATATTTTACAGTTACATTCTACCCTCCAAAACCAAGACAACCATAATATAAATGCATAAAAATCTAGAGAGGAATTAATCTTGATCTAAAATAACTGTTTATCCTTGCAGATTAGCTACTTTAAAGGGATGCGTTCTTAATTGTTAGTAACCAAAGATAGCAAATGTAAAAATAAAACATTTAAATTGAAGAGTGCCTAATAAAAATACAAGCGAACTCTGTCATAGCTTACAAATTATAATGTATAATTGTAATTATAATACAAATTATCATGGATTATTTTTAAATTAAAAATAAAAACTAAACTGAAAATGTGATGAAAATTTCATGGAAAAATATTGACCCTACTTGGCCAGTGGCATTACAAAACTGATAAACATGGCGTCAAAATGTACAATAGGAAACTACTTGTAGATGCATCTGTGTGATTAAGAAGTCTTCTTTACAGCCATTTCAGGGCCAGCCCCGATGAGCGATACTATGGGCAAGTGTCTTCTATAGTCCCGGGCCGGCCAATGTAATGTACATATTAGTATGTGTGGGTGTTTGTGTTTGTTTCCCATCACCGCTGCTTGACAACCGGTGCTGGTTTGTTTACGTCCTCGTAACTTAGTGGTTCGGCAAAATAGATCCGGTAGAATAAGTACCATGCTTTACAAAATAAATAAATAAATACATTATAATAAGTACTGGGGTAGATTTGTTCGACTAAATCCTTCGCAACGATGACCTAGTGTGGCCGCAGTCCAATGATTCCCACAAAGATAAAAGAAATGATTTCGTGTAAATATATTTCCTTTCAATTCCATTAGAACATCATTTCTTTCTCTTTATTACCGTTGTTATTCTTAATAAACCTAAGAGGAACAACTCTTAACACTGTGTAACGCAATCAATGTTTCTAATAAAGGCCACGGCAAAGCGACGAGATGGCAGAGACGTTAGCACGCCGGACAAAATGCCTAGCGGTATTTCGTCTGCCGCTACGTTCTGAGTTCAAATTCCGCCGAGGTCGACTTTGCTTTTCATTCTTTCGGTGTCGATTAAATAAGTACCAGTTACGCACTGGGGTCGATATAATCGACTTAATCCGTTTGTCTGTCCTTGTTTGTCCCTTTTGTGTTTAGCCCCTTGTGGGTAGTAAAGAAATAGGTACTTCGTCTGTCTTTACGTTCTGAGTTCAAATTCCGCCGAGGTCAAATTTGCATTTCATCCTTTTGGGGTGGATAAGTTAAGTACCAGTTGCGTACTGGGGTCGAACTAATCGACTGGCGTCCTCCCCCAAAATTTCGGGCCTTGTACCTAGAGTAGAAAAGAATATAGACCAAGGCTAATAATTTTCTGGAGTGGAAGTTAGTATGTTACACGACCCCAGTACTTGACTGATACTTTATTATATTGACCCCGAAAGGATGAAAGACAAGGTTGACTTCGGTGTGATTTGAAACAAAACATTTTTTCTGGCACTAACGACTCTGTGAACCCACCGCAAGAGCTTTTGAAGAGAGAGGTTAATCGATTATATCGATCCCACTTCTTGATTTGTACTTTATTTCATCGAACGCGAAGGGACGAAAAGTAAAGTTGACCTCTGTAGTATTTAAACTCAAAAGGTAAATCGGAAGAAATTCCACGAGGTATTTTGTTTAACACTCCAGCGGCTCAACTCATTCTTTGTTTTGGACAAGAGGCTCTCGAATGACTTTCACTACCACATGTGTAGTAGTAACTGGACCTTCTACCAGGCATCACCAATTTGATTGACGTTCTTTTTGCTCCCTCAGTAGGTTACAATTCAAGGAGACCCTTATGGTCTTCTGGGTTAAACAGAAACTGGATACATTGCAGACTCCACTTGATGACATGCTATTTCAGGCCTACGGCTCCGACCACATAATGAGGAGGAGACAAGGAGAGGAGGAAGAGACGACGGTTACGAGAAGATGAAGAAGAAGACAAAAATGAAGAGAAAGAAGAAATAATGTGAAATACGATGGAAAGAATAACGAGTGAATAGGGGAGGACATGCTTGATAAATGCTAAGAGGAGGTGTAGTACGATAGGAAATCATTACGCTGTGAGAAATAATCACTGAGTCTGGTTGGCTTCGGTTTCGTTGATTTTGAAGTGCAATTATTTTTCGAAGTTTTATTTGTTCAGGAGGTATTTCACTATACCACAATGCAACAGATGCAATTATTTTTTTCAGAATAACAGCAACAACAGCAATAATAATAATGCTGATGATGATGATAATAATAATAATAATGGTAATAATGGTAATGATGATGATGATGATGAGGATGATGATGATTTCATTTATTTGCCACAAGGGTGAAGGATGAGGGGGACAATACAAAGACAGACATAAAGTGTGGGGGGTTTACATATAATGAAAGGGTAAAAAAAGGGGTATGTACACAGGGTATACACTGAAAAAGAAGGGACATATGCATAGCATACAAAAGTTACAATAAAGACGATTATAGAGATATGGCCTTCCTGATACAGGAAGGTCTCTAGGGATAATCGAGGAACCCCACTGTCCGAGATTTCTCTGAAACCCCAAGGGCAAGTGCCCTATCCAATTCCTTCTCTCCGACTCACAGATCTACACTTAGAGAGGTACCATCCACTTTTGCCATTTTCGCCTACCTTTCAATAAACTCACTCGAAGACAGCACTTCCCTCTCCACTCTCATTTTCTTTTACAAGTGAAACGTGAAGAAATCAATGAGAGCTCTACCATAGAGGAATGTATCTGTTCTCTGGTCTTTCAGTCTCGTCCACCAAACAACCTCTTTCGTCACAGCCACCAGGCTAATAATAATAATAATTAGAGATGGCGTTTCGATAATAATACCTGTTGGTGGCTAACCTTAGAACGCAAACTTCAATGTTGAGTGAAAATATCTAGTACAAATGTATCAAATAATAGTGTTAATGAGGCTGGAACCAAAGGTGAAAGCATTTCGCCTGACACAGCCTTTCGCTTGTGAGCGAAAGGACGGGCCGTCATCCAGAAACTGCTTATACACAAAGCCAGAGGCAGAGAAGAAGGTGGGATCAGGAGGCACCCCGAACGGTAATTGAATGCTAGATCAGAAGTGAACCCAGTAGAAGAGGATTCCGACAACGCATGAAAGCAAAAATGGAATGAAATAGGAATCTTTGAAATAAGTGACCAACGGTTAGCTGACAAGGCAAGAGCAGTAAGAGCAAAAGGGCGGTTAACAGATATGGAAATAGAAAAGCTAAAAAGGAAAGTAGAAACTAGAAATAATACTTCACCAGCAGATAACGTATCCGACGAGGACAGAGAAATGAATGGCAGCAGTGAAGACGTAGAGCAAAGTGTAAATGTAAATGCATTCTCAGTAAAAGAAGCAGAAGTAATAGGAAGAACTATATCGCAAGAATACGATGATGGCCAACAAGACATGGTGAGGATTCTGTGCCGACCCCAGTGTTTCACTGCTACTTAATTTATTCACTCTGTAAGGATGAAAGGCAATGTCGACCTTGGCGGAATTTGAACTTAGAACGTAGCGAGGAGCGAAATATCACTAAGCATTTCGTCCACACGTGCTAACCATTCTGCCAGCTCGCCGTCTTAGAATAATAATAATCATAACCATAACGGTTTCAAATTTTGCCAAAAGGGCAGCAACTTTGGGGGAGGGGATGAGTTGATTACATCGCCGCCAGTGTTCAACTGGTGCTTATTTTATCGACCCCGAAACAACGAAAGGTAAAGTCGACCTGGGCGGAATTTGAATTCAGAACGTAGCGACGAGTGAAATACTGCTAAGCATTTCGTCCTGCGCGCTAACGATTCTGCCAGCTAGACACCTTACAACAACAACAACAACAACAACAACAACAACAATAATAATAATAATAATATAATAATAATAATAATAATGATAATTATAGCAACAAAACAACAACAACCCGAATGGTAGTGATAATAATATTTCGGGTCAATGTTGATGTTCGTAGTACAGTGTGCAAAAAATTGAAAAATGTTGGTAAAAAAGACAGACATGCAATTGAACATAGAGCACATCCAGCGAACAGCATTAATTAGCAGAGTACGGAGACTCTGTAAAGTTCTTGAAACTTGAAAAGACAGTGCCACCTTAATTCACGGGAAGTAATCAGCTGCTACATTAATGACACCATCAGCAAAAAGCTGAGTGTTAGATATATTAATAATATTATTATGTCAGAGTGTAGCGAATACCATCAAAGTGACACTGGGGTACACATATACGAAGCCCAGTATACTCATCATGACTACACGTTTGATAAGGCTACACAAGGCACATGCATCACAACCATGTGTGCGCGACTTGGCAATCTCATATGAAGATAAAAGCGCATGACCTTGCAGCTGGGCCCAGTTAGAATTATCTTCATGTCGAGCAGCCCATCGACCCCAATTTTGGGGGTAGTTATTTTATCAAACCAAAAGGATGAAGAGCAATGTTGACATGGGCGGGCTTTGAACTTAGAATGTAAAGAGTAGGAACAGTTACCGCAAGGTATTTTATTTTATTTTATTTTCAACGATCTAACGATTCCACCATCTCGCTGTGGTCATCACAGAAGTTATTATACTGTTGTATCATAGAATAACGCTGCTGGGCGTATTTTATCTATAACGCATTGTTGCTGCTTAACACTTCATGATAGATAACTAACCTTATTGGGATTTGAATTCCGAAATATAACAGAGATTGTCAAAGCATTTACTATTCCAACACCAATAGCTGCTGGTTCTAAAAGTCCTCTGTGTGATACTTTGATAATGTTTTTCCCAGCAATATTTTTTTCCAGTTTCTTTGAAGTATGTTATCACAATTGAACTGAAGATTTCTGATTGGCGTAGAGGAGAAATCTACTTTGCATCATAAAACTCATTTGTGCGTAAGAATAACAAATTTTGTGGGTAAATTCCGTGACAAAACTACGTTAATCGTATTTTCTTGCTAAACTCCAAGTGAAAAATTTTCTATCAGCTGTGAGATTTTAATAGAATCGATTGAATCGATAGCAATCTATTGCTGATGTACGTTGTAAAGCAGCGATTCCAAAGCTTTTACTATGGCGACAACCTTTTTCGACAGATCCATAATCATCTGCGATCCCTTTTAAAAATGAAATATGCATACATGCATTCATGCATACATAAATACACACACACACACACACACACACACACACATCATAAATAAGTACGATATACGTGGGTCGATGAATTAGCAAAGATGTAAGGAAGTCGACAGAATGTTTTGTTGTATGTGTTCTTATTCTGTGTCCCCTGGGTTCAGATTTTGCCAACGACAACTTTGTCAGGAATTATTTCGAGGACGGCAAATAATATATCATTCCCAGAATGTGGATTGGTAGGATTGTTAGAGTGTCGGACGGGGTACTATGTGAATTTGTCCGTTCTGAGTTCAAAACAGACTTCGTGCCACCGAAAAAAGCTCGATGATACTTCTATCAGTATTTACGACGGTCAGAGAGTACCAACAAATAAAAATTTAAAAATAACAACGGAAACATCATATTCTTGGTTTGATCGGAAGACCGACTGCCGTCACTGCATTTGATCCTTTTCATGGGGAAATATTCCTCGGTTTTTCATTTAAAGATGTTGCGTTGTAACTTTCATACAGCATATGGCTTATTGCATAAATATATCGGTGATCATTTTACACTGTACTAAATATTTCAAGCGTTAAAGGTTTGTGATCGTGATCTTTTCGGAATTATACAACGACGATTTAGAACAGCTGACTTAGAATAAGAAGGTGGTAGTTAACAAACTGAGACACGGTCTGAGACGCGTTGCACTTATGGACATTGTGTATTCCGTTCAGACACCGTGAATTTAGGATTACATTATCCATTGTAACTGTCCTCTTTGAAGAGAAGAAACAGAGTGTCTTTGAGGGCGATTCGTCAGTTAATCTCAGGCGGTAGAGTGTCTTCATGGACGTTCAGTCATTGGCTCACCGCTTATGTATATATATATATATATATATATATATATATATATATATATATATATATATTCAATTAAAGCATGTTTTATCCTTTTCAAGGACCAACTACTTTGGTGGTCATTCCATTATTGCCCCCCCCCCACTGCCTCTTTCCACAAACACACACACACACATATGCACATACGCACACCTACACATATACACAAGTCAATACATACGTGCATGAAAGCATGAATATCATAGAACTACTATCGCTGCAATATACTTGGAAAAGGCTTGAACGTCAATTTCATTTCCTGCCTTCGCGCAATTATGTATGGACTCATGCCAAAAACAAAAACCAAAAATATTTTAGGTAATTATTCTACCGAACTTAAAGGGATTCAAATCAGATTCAGTCCTGGTTGTATTCGAACTCCAAGCAAATGATTATTGAATGTTTCAAAGCTCCTTATGTTAAAGCTCGTAATTATTTAAAATTCTTTTCCTTTCTATTCTCATATATCACGTCTCCCATCTATCTTCTCCCACATATTTCCTCTTTTCATTCAACTCAATTCCCACTCTCTTCGCCATATATGTGTGTGTTATTTTGTGTATATGTTTATGTGTGCGTGTGGTTCTAATACGGTATTTTAATTCATTCAAACTTGCTACTTAAGTTTCATGGATAAGAATGCACTACCTTATCTGGAGTGCAGATTTGTCTCTTCCCATTTTATTAAGTACGCCAAATATGGCTACACGTAAAAAGGCAACACGATAATAGATACTTGTGATAAGCAGCGAGAAATGGTAAGTGCAAAGAATAATGAAAGTATAAATAGGAAATGAAACCTAATTTGTGTCTAAACTTGTAGATGCACGCAGAAAAAGAATTGAAGGAATTAAAAGTAATTTTGAATATTTTCAAGAAAGGTTATTAACTAATAAAAACTATTTGTCAGATGTAATGTGTCGTTTCAATATATATAACGGAAATTTATAAAGAGATACTCAGAAGATAATGGACGAAATGGACAAAAAGACTGTAGTATACAAGGTATACTCAGTGAAGGAAAAGAAAATAGAACATGTAGATGCTGGAATTATAGAAAAGGTATTGTGCTCAGTCTGGAAAGACATAACGTATTTGGTCAGAGGAAATAAATTCGGAACTATTATAGTCCATTTCAAGACGGAAGACAAAGCAAGGGAACACGCGATAAACACAGTAAAATCAAAGTGGTCCTTCTACCCACTTATTTGGGAAGAAGGACTACCAGAATTGGAGTGGGGGAATCCCACTGGAAATAGATGTGGCTTGGGTCGTGGCGGCTATTCTTCTGGGAAGTAAGGAAGAAATAGCCGTCATCCAAGTCACAGAAACAGAAAACTCGATTTGGAAATGACAAACAATGGATCTGATTATACAGGCTACAGTAGAAACTTTGGTGGAAACGGTATCAATCGGAGATGTAGTATTGAAAGTGTGGGTGGATGGCAGAACTCCTCGTTGTTTTAAATGTGGCCCAAAAGGCCACATTAGAGCACACCGCCCTCTGCAGAAGCAGACTACGGAAAGGATGGACGAGAGGCCAGAAAAGAAGCCAAGAGGAGGAAAAGGAAAGAGACGAAGAATGTACAATTGCAGAAGGAATTATACGATTGCAGAAGGAATATACAAATGCAGCAGGAAATATATATATATACATATATATATATAGGCGTAGGAGTAGCTGTGTGGTAAGTAGCTTGCTTACGAACCACATGGTCCTGGGTTCAGTCCCACTGCGTGGCACCTTGGGCAAGTATCTTCTACTATAGCCTCGGGCCTACCAAACCTTGTGAGTGGATTTGGTAGACGGAAACTGAAAGAAGCCCGTCGTATATATGTATATATATATTTGTGTGTGTGTGTGTATGTTTTTGTGTCTGTGTTTGTCCCCCCAACATCGCTTGACAACCGATGCTGGTCTGTTTACGTCCCCGTAACTTAGCGGTTCGGCAAAAGAGACCGATAGAATAAGTACTAGGCTTACAAAGAATAAGTCTTGGGGTCGATTTGTTTGACTAAAGGCAATGCTCCAGCATGGCCACAGTCACATGACTTAAACAAGTAAAAGAGTAAAAGAGAGTATATCAACTGAGTAAACTTAGTCTACAAAAACATAGAAATTCAAAGGAAAGAAATTATGGTGTTACAAGTCGGACAGCTGTTTGTGGGGCATGGAGTCACTTTATAATGTTGGTAGTTGCAGTTCCCCATAATATGTAAATAATATGCAACCAGTAATGGAGGCAAATAAACATTAGCTAGATCCGACCTCCGTCTTCAGGGTGGAGAGATAGAAATATGACGGTCAAATTTTTATCTCTTTAAATATATAATCCTGTGTAAGTTTGCTCTGTTTGTATATAAACATCTATAGATTTATACTTGAATATTCATCGTCTGTTTTATCTATCTATTTATCTATTGGCACCACTCTCTCTCTCTCTCTCTCTCTCTCTCTCTCTCTCTCTCTCTCTCTCTCTCTCTCTCTCTACTCTCTCTATATATCCTACACTCTTTATTAGTCATACTGTCTTCCCACTAAAATCTGTCGCGCTATTAATATGTTGAATAATGTGGCTTTTTTTTTAATGGTTTGGTAGTTCCACTTCAAAACACACTTTCCTCAGTACATGAAATCCAAAATTAAGTAATGCGTAATGTTATACATTAGAAAGTGAAGTAACATTTATATATATATATATATATATATATATATATATATTTATATATGTATGTATGTACATTGATATTATAGACCATTTAATAAGCTAGATTTGCAGGTTCCAAGGTTCCAGTAAAAATGTCATATTACTCACTACATATATTTAGTTACACGCATTTAGTTGTCAATAAAGGAGAGAAGCAGCGAAGAGTTCTACCAGCAGTTCTATATATTATTATTACACTGTTCTTATTCTTATTTTTATTGCTTGGTTTCACTTCACAAACATGTATTGTTTGTAGTAAAGAGTCTTTTTGATCTTCATTCTTTAAGAACTGTTTGAAATTTCCCGTAAAGAGAAAGCTATTTATTTCAGGCAACCTAATTTTCCAAATGCAGCCTGCCTTGAAAACAATTTTGCCAGAGCTTCACGAAGAAAGCTTAATTTCGTTTTCTTTTACATTTGCATTTTAACAATCTTCTTACCGTGTGTGATATCTTGAATATATATTCAATTACCAGTTTCCTCTCTCATCAATGACTGTATAAATAGTGACAGGTGTTGTTCTTGTGGTTGTTTAACACCCATGTGAGCCGTTTCAGAAGACCTATGATCAAAGACGTTCTAGCCATGACCAACCCTTTTATTTTGACAAAGTGTATGTAGGGCCTTATTATCCAAGGTATATTTTCTATATCTAAAACAGCAGTTTGTGACTTGAGAGAGATTTACTTGCTATTCATAGCAAGTCTCCGCCCGGTTGGTTTTTGCTAATACACACGCACACACACATACATATTTACGTATATAGTATGAAACCTATGGTATCAGATTCCTGGATCTAGTTGAAAGTTTTATATATATATATAATATATATATATATAATATATATATATATATATATATATATATTTAATCCTGACTGAACCTCCTATTCTTTGGACTTGCATATCTGAACCACTTCTCAAACTTTCAGCATTTCTCCCATTCCTTTCTGTTGAAGAGCCTAGGCTCGAAACGTAAAAGATTTTCTTTATTTTTACCGAGCGTCAAACTAATACACTTGCTTATTGTTCAGTCACCTATCTTCGTCTTTTGCTTTTCTATGAATTTCAGCTATATATATATAAAGGTACATACATAAATATGCATATATATGTATGTATATATATATATATATATATATATATATATATATATATATATATATATATATTATATATATATATTATATATATATATATATAATATATATATATGCATACATACATATGCATATATATACATACATATGAATGCATATAGGAACAGATATGCACATTTACACTATCTGTTTTGTATGCCTAGGAATACTTTGAAACCTCGAATCTTATGAAATAATGAGGTATGAAAGTAAAACGAAATACATACTGAAGTAACTAAAACATTTAGATTCATTTTAACTTTTTTAAACGTTTTAAATAAAAGTCGACATTCATAGAACGGTGAAATATGAAAATTTTATTTTTTGTCCTTGGTTTATCTGAAGTATATTTCCTTAACTTCTTTAAAATCTTAACTAGCAGACTGTTGGGCGGAAATAACAGGAAGCAAATCTAAGAGTAAAGCGAAGACCGTGGGAAGTGACCGTTGTGAAAGAAAGTCGTCAGGAGTAAGCTGTGGTGTTTGAACAAAAATTGTGTTCAAAACGTAATAAAAGCAACACGCATATTAATAGATATTAAGACTTGTATTTTATACATTTTTACTATCATTTTAGATTCACCGAGATAGTTGTTTAGAGTCTTGGTTACAGCTCAGATATAAATGTATTAGATTCATTATATATAAGATTATGTATCTCCAACTTTTGGTGCATAAAAGCACTTGTATTGATATCATTCACAGACGAGAAATGTCTGCAACGGCCGTCGGAACAGCCAGAGCACGTCACTTCGCCGTTTTCGTATTGGTTTTAATATTGGTTCTGTGGTTATCAATTGTTTATAAGACTACGTTTTATGTTCTGTTTCTGTTTGAGTTAAATTCCTACAAATAATGTAGTTAATACTTGAAAACAGAATTTGGTTATATTTTAATCACTTGTTGAAAGACAACATTGCAAATGTGAAATTTCAACTAACAGCCTTAAGCAAACGTCTTTCTCTGATTCCATATCACAAAAGTAGGCAACAGGGAAGAAATATATATACATAAATAAATAAGCACCAGCACAACAAAGAAATGGTAATAAATATTGGCGGAAGCATATTGTGGTAATGAAGGCTGCTTCCTGCCATTTACTTCCAAGTTCAATCACACTACATAGCGCTTGAAGCGAGTGTGATCCGTCACTGTAGCATCGAGTCGACCGATAGCTTGTGAGGGGGAGGCTGGAAGACTAAAACTCATTTTCATAGCATTTTTGCTTTGTCTTAATAACTGATGAGATGCCGGATCAGTTTTCCGCTCCAGCATCCGAAACTCGGTGTTTTATTATGGCAACCGAATAATTGTCACATATCATTTTACAGATAAATCCCTCTATTTATGTAATATCGAGGTCTCATTCATTCTTTTGTTGTAATACTATTACTATTAATGTGTGTGAGTGTGTGCGTGCGTGTGTGTGCGCGCGTGCGTATAAGTGTTGTATCGCGCATTCGACGTACGATATAACGGTATAATAATAATGTCCTTGCAAATCATTCTACTCAAGATACTGGTAATAACCCTCGACAATACGCACCTCTCGGCTTTACATTACTAATTCTTTATTAGGCACAAAGGCCCAAAATACAGAGAGGACGACAAAAGGACAGACAAAACAATACCAGTGGGGACAAAAACATAAAAAGGATGAAAGGTGAAATTATATAAAAACTGAAGGGGAAATGGCCACTCGATGATATAGTAAGAGCCATTTATTGGTCCTGCGAAATCTACAGGCAGTCTAGACTATGCTGAATCCGTTTTTGGCCATGGCTGTATCTGCACTGGGGGCGCCTTTGCTGCCATATCGCATCGCCTACATTGTTTTACCAGTCTCCCAATTTGTTTGTTCATATTCGGCCAATACACGTAACTCCACATGAGGCTTTTCATCCGGGCAATCCCCGGATGTCCTGCATAGAAATCCTTCAATTTTCTGTTTTGCAGTGCTTCAGGTATTACCACCCTTTCAGTTCTTTATCAAGTTTTCATCAATTAAAATTTTACTTACTGTATTTACTTAGTTCAGGTACTGTATTATGTTTTTGTAATCCATGACCGGAGGTAGGGTATCGTATTCTACCTCTTCATCTGACGGGTCAATGAGTGAACGAAATGATCTTTTAATTTTATGTATTTTTCTCTGTCGATTTATATACACTTGGTGCATTCCGGTTTCGCCTCAGCCAGCAATCTCACTCTGATTACCGACTTAATCTTGGTAACCATGCGTTAGATTGCCGCTTTTGGCGTATGGCATAATACGCCAAAAGCGAATGTGAGCCTTGTGTTTTGGGGGATTTTGTGGGTCTGTGTGTTTTGTCTGTCTGCATTTAGGTCTGTATTACTACATGGGATGCTGGAGCTAACAAGGGTAGTATCACTATTATTTGGTGTTTCTACTTGTGGTGTATGCCGTATGAATATGTCAAGTCTGTTAAAAGTTTGTATGTAGTATTCAGTCTTTCTTTTTCATTTTAGTAGATGTTGTGGGGAGGGAAACCCTGCTGCCACGTCTCTCTTTCTTTTTGGAACTTCAATGAATCCCTCTTCATCCGTGTCTTCCGTGTTTTCTTCTATGATTCGGGCTGTTGTCTCAGTACTCTCCCTCGGTATCTGTTGGATCTAATCCGCTTTTCTCTTCTATTGTTTCTGCTGCACCCTCGTGCTCCGTCGGGACTTCTTCCTAATTTCCTGGTTCAATTGTACTTTGGGGGCACTTCTTTTTTATGTGTCTCTTCTGGCCACATCCATAGCAAGTGAGGGACCTCCCGTCCACTGTCTGGAAGTTCGATTATTTCTGGTATTTCGCTTATCTGGACGATTAGCTCAAGCCCATAGTCCCAGCAGTTTAGCTTCTGAGCTCTTGTTGCTTGAACGATGCTGGGATCTTACTTGGTACTGGATAGGACAGCCGCCGGTGCCCATTCCTCCTTCATTTCAGGAGTAATCCTGCCAACACGGTTCTTTCTCTATTGGCAAGAAATCTTGAAATAAATTGAATAATGATATGCATACATAGATACATATAAACTGTGGGGGAGTTATTTCGTCTTGTTTTTTTTTTATTTTTGCGCCATACCCCCTCACACACACTCGCACAAGTGTGGAAGCATTATGTCCGTCTGTTCCTTTGTTATGCTATTTAATGTAACAGAATAT
>NC_042997.1:143982446-143992446 GCF_006345805.1 Octopus sinensis | reverse complement strand
AGAACTGGGATCGATGTAATAGACTTACTCCCTCGCCGCGAACTTGCTGGACTTGTGCCAAAATTTGGTTAAGTCGCCTTTTTATTAACTTTTCTTTTCTGTGAAGACGAAGAACAATTTTATGAATATTTCTTCATCTACTCACGTGTAACTCCAATCTGTTTATCGTCAGGATCACTCAATCGCCTCCTTTAACCATGTAGCACACCCAGTGTTCCTCTACCTGATGACTATGAGCGAAAGCGGTTGCGTGTAGGATGAGGCGAACTGGCAGAAACGTTAGGCGGCGAGCTGGCAGAAACGTTCGCACGCCGGGCGAAATGCTTAGCGGTATTTCGTCTGCCGTTAGGTTCTGAGTTCAAATTCCGCCGAGGTCGACTTTGCCTTTGATCCTTTCGGGGTCGATTAAATAAGTACCAGTTACGCACTGTGGTCGATGTAATCAACTTAATACCTATGTCTGTCCTTGTTTGTCCCCTCTATGTTTAGCCCCTTGTGGGTAATAAAGTAATAGGTTGCGTGTAGGATGAGGCTGAAAGGGTTTAGAACAGATACGTTCCTTTTTAGTCAAGCCTCTTTTCAAGTTCCACTTGAAAAAGAAAGTGATTGTAGTAAGGGAAATGCTCTCTTCCAGTGAATGTGTCAAAAGGTTAGTGACTCGCGCAAAAATGCTTATGATGAATGAAACTACACTAAACATGTGCATTTAGATCGGGGAACGACAGGTGGGCGAGGATTGGTACCGTTGGTGGTGAAAGCAATTCTGGATCTCCAGAGTTCTTTGATTGGCCCTTTTTAGACGCTCTCCTGTATTAGGACGACTGCATCATCCACGTGTTCACATATTCTGTATACTACGTATATAGTATTTAATTCCGTTATTCCTTATCTGATCCTATTCCCTCGTGCTTTGTAATTAACAACCCCGTACACACACACATACACACAAATTGTAACCTGTTCTTGTAATATCTCCTTCATGAGACGTGTTTATAACAAATAAAATAAATCATCATCATTATCATCATCATCATCATCATCATCATCATCATCATCATTGTCGTCGTCATCATCGTCGTCGTCGTCGTCATTATCATCATCATCATCAACTTTATCATCATCGTCATCTCATGGTTATTATTATTATTATTATTGTTATTATTATTATTATTATTATTATTATTATTATTATCATTATCATTATTATCCTCATCATCATCGTCATCATCATTATTGTTATTATTATTATTATTATTATTATTATTATTATTATTATTATTATTATTATTATTATTATTAGCATCCAGAATGATATGAAAAGCAAACGCCAGACAATATCGTACCTTGGAGGCAGTAAAAAGAAAAAAAGAAAAAAAAACCGATGTTACGGACAACATTACGTGAATACCAATATTTTCGTCGTTCTATTAAGTCTTGTAATTTTCCTGAAGATCATAAACCATTGACAAATATTACACTTTACAGCATTGCTGTCAAAGTTATTCTTCAGAAAATAATCAATACTTCTCGACCATTAAAACAGCTGGAAGTGGTTTCTATGGCGACTGATGAGATGGGAAATATGTGAGGTAGGAGTATTCTTTTGATCTTTCTGTTGACAGCCACCGTACATCTTCGATTTTAATTATGTCGTTGTATTTGGTAGTCTGTCTATAAGCTTGTCCACTTGTTTACTACGTCGCAAGTCTTTATGGATGCTGCCATGTATTCATTACTACTTATGCTTTAAATATGCATGTGCGCGCGCACGAGTATGTATGTATGTATGTTTTTATTATATGCGCGCGCGCGTGTGTGTGTGATACATTCTTCGTAAGAATAACGTTGAATATGTCAAATGTGCTAAACTCATGAATGGCGAAAACACATTCAGTACTTTATCCTTTGAATGTATTTATCTTTACACAAAAGGATTTGCTGAGATAGTATAAAAGAGATAAAATATTCTAAAAAAAACCTACGCAGATGAAATATGCCCTCTGTATCACAATAAATATTAAAAAAAGATGAGAAAATATCGATGAGAAAATAGGTAGACGAGTCTGTTAACAGTAAGTTTTATACCATAATGTTTGCTGATAGTGCGCCCAACGGTAAATTAGCTTACGAAAATGTTTTGAAAATTTAATCTCAATATTGAGGACGTAGAAAAGCAAAAACAGGTATATCAGATCAAGGGAATGGTTGTCGTACTATTGGTAAGAATCATTATGAGATAAGTGACACAAATTCATATATCAACTGCAAAGTAAAGTATATACTATGCCGCACACGATACCAATAAGGATTATACGCAAAACTCTCTGAAACTTATATGGCAGAGACAACTCTGTGTATAAGTGAAAGAATCAGCGAGCATTGGAACAAGTATACCGAAAGTAAGCCACATTTTACCCACATGCACCTGATAAATTCAGTACTTCTTTCGATGAATTCGGAGTAAATAGTTTATCTACAGATTTTCGTATTACAATACGTAATAAGTGCATATATTCTTTCCCCACTCCTTAAGTCATATATACGGATATAAATCCATATGGCTATATAAAACTGTATGTGCTTATAAATATGTGTATGTGTGTTGCTTGTGTGTGTGTGTGTGTGTGTGTGTGTGTCTGTGTTTGTATCTGTGTGCATGCATATGTATTCGATTATATTTATTCATTTATTCTCCTAAATCATTATCTATGGCGTCTTTTTATTCTTACCACATGGGTTATATAGTCCAAATATAGCTTGTAAACATAGCAAATGACATCTCCGAAACTAGCACAAATAAATGAAAATTGAAATCGAGAATTGGGATGAATTGCAACTGAAATGCAGAATACCGGTATATAAAGAAAACATACGAATTGGATCTAATCAATCAGTGACCAGCAGCCAGCAATACGCTAAAAGGTCAATGCCTTCATTTAAGATCACAGAAAAAGCGGTCTTTTTCTGTGGGCGAGTCAAAAAGCAATGCAATTACTTCAAAAGCAAATGCATGCTTGTAGACTAATATTGTCCTTCATATATAAATATCTGTAGACTCATATTAGTATTCAACTGTAAGTGCATTTCTACACTAAATTATATATATGAACGTGTATAATTTTATGTAACTAGTTCGTGTATACTCGGACGCGGGAAGACCTGTCGATGCAGAAATATCCTCATGAGAAAGTTCCCTTCATAGACAAAAAGAGTGAAAACCTGTCATTGGGCTATGAATGGCATCATTGACCGTAGGAAGCACGAGTTTATGTATCATTACCCTTCGCCAGATATTGACATCAAATCTGTCGTTCATATTCCTATAAAAACAGTTTGTTTTTACATATAAAACACCAAATTGTACATTTGCTGGTCTGAGCAAAGTATTGTCAAGCTGAAATTGATTATCTAGAGACGCACGAAACTGCTTTGAATGTAATATAAGTGTGTACAACCAATGTACAGTTGTGACAAAATTATAAACGAAAAGAAAACATGTGTGTGTGAGAAAAAGTAAGTGTTCGAATGTGAGTGTGTGTGTGATAGAGAGAGTTTGTGTGTGTGTGTGTGTGTGTGTGTGTCTGTGTGTGCATGTGTGTGCGTGTGTGTGTGAGTGAGAGAGAGAGAGAGTTTTTTATGCATGTGTGTGTATACACATACACATGCACACACACATACACATACATGTATGTATGTATATTAATAGCTCTTGATTTCTGAAATCGGAGAACCTGAGAACCTTTTTATTATTCATTTCACTCTTCTCATACACCAAATATCATGATATCATTGCATGTTAATGTTTCGGAAGTGGTGAAGGCGGCGAACTGGAAAAATCATTAATACGCCGGACAAAATTCTGAGCTGCATTTCTTTCGGTTTTACGTTCTGGATTCAAATTCCGCTGAGCTCGACTTTACCATTTTTCCTTTTGGGATCGATAAAATACGTACCATGGAGCGCTTGGATCGTTGAAATCGACTAGTGGCTTCTCCAAAATTTTATGTTTAGGAGTGGCGTATATAAAGTTTCCATAGAATCACGGAATCGCATTTTAAAGGTATTTAACAATTAATCTCAAATGTTGTTTGAAATATTATCAATGTCTGCCTCGTTATGGAAAAGCAATCGGAGTGATTGTTGGATGAATGAGATTCCTCTAGCTCTTTATATGACTGATATCAAAGTTAAAATCGTCTTCATTATAAGAATAATTGTTCCTCCTACACACAGAATCTTATCAATCGTTATAAAGAAAGAACTCATTCTTCCGCTAGTCTGAACACTGACATCTCAGAATCATTGAAGAAGAAAATCGAGAAGTCTCTTATGTTTATTTATTTTTTTAAATATCATTTCATCGTTGTCGTCGTCGATGATGAGAACATGAAAGAAAGAAAATACAGGAAGGGGAGAAGTGTTGGCGCTCAGCTTGAACTTCTCTAAGTTTATGCTGGTAGGGGAAGATGTAAACATAGTGGCAATTCTGAAGAGTTGCAAATCTGAGGAGAAACGTTTGAACAAAGCGCTTGGAGAGAGGAGGAAGAAGGTTGAGTGGACGGCGGCTCCTGTCATGATTGACAGTTCATCTGCACTTGTATGTGCAGACTTGGGCAAGCGTATTTGAGGATGACTGACACTTGTCCGTGCATGCAAATCTCCCTTCTCTAGGTCACCGATACTATCCAAGTGCAAGGCCGCCGACATGTGCCGACACAGTTTAGCATCAGAGTCAGAACGCAAAGAACCGTAACATATTCTGCAAGACGCTTAACAGTACATAACAATCTCCTACCTTGGGTTGATGTTTGTTTATCAACCTCAAAATAATGTAAGGCAATGTTGGACTGGACAGGATTTGAACACGAGGTGAAAAGAATCGGAACAAATACCTTGAGACAGTCAATCCAACGCTGTAATGACTCTGCCAACTCGGCGCTCTAGAGATTGTAAGAGAATGTGTGAGTGAGTGGGCAGAAATGACATGCAGTACAATTTACTAGTCTAGTAGAGCAGTAATCACTGTAGTGATGATAGAGAGATCGAGAGGAGATACAGCATATGTGAGTCTGTGATTTGTGTTAGAGATTGACTCTTCGATAACTAACTGAATGATCTTTTATTTTTTTCTGCGTTTTTGATAGAAATTCTTCGAAATTTACGTGTATAACAGGTCATACTCTCCCAGAAATTTAATGCAGATCACACCTAAGCTTTGACAGAATGTGTGAGTGAGTGGGCAGATATGAATTTTTTCGTACCCCCGAGAAGAATCAGACTTGGTCTTAGGCAATGTTGTATTTATATCAGAGTGACTGAGATTTTGAGACTTAACATTTAGGGAGACTTTTAGAGTTTTGTGTTGCTCGTTTGTAGAGAAAGCATTATGTAAAATTATTTATTTGATATGTGTGTCCATGATGTTGAAAGAGGATAGGAAATACATTTTCAAGCCTTTCTGATCATAGAAACAGTGCTATCTGGAGTGGTTCCAGCGACATTAGCCTTACAGAGGATTGACAACAATAATCTAAACAAGCAGTAATACATAAATGACATTATAAGTCTACAAATACACACACACACACATTTATAAACACATACATACACACACACATTTATAAACACATACACGCATACACACACACACTCATACACACACACACGCCTGTATATAAGGATAAGACAGTTATTTAAAATAACGATCATATCAAGTGGCCAGCGTGGGAAGAAAAACCTTATAGGATATAATTATTATTAAAATCATAAATAAGGATATCTAAGAGTTACCGCCATACTTGAAATAGTAGCCAAAACCTGACTCTAAAACGACATCATGATGCAGTTTATGGTCAGGTTTTGACTGCTATTTCGAGCATGGTGATATCTCTTAGATACCCTTAATCATAATTATTACTTTTATTCCTACCTCAGTTCATCTAATTGTGTGTATATATATATACGAGAACAGTACAACAAAAGAGAGACAAGCGGTTGTTAATGGCCTCAAAACGTATAAAATAGAGTAGAGATTGTCTGTAAGCTATATGCCTCTCGGACGTATTCTTACGCATTACACACACACACACACCACACACACACACACACATTTGTATGTATATATATATATATACATACATGCATGTATAATATAATATATATATATATATATATATATATATATATATATATATATATATATATATATTTTATTATATTATATTAAGAATATATACATAATTATAATATTAATAGTTATATACATAATTATAACAAGAGATTGGCAATAAGCGTAGAGAGGCGTATTGCCAATCCCTTGTTATAATTATGTATGAAATTAGCAATATAATATTGGGAAAATTTACCTATAAGGTTTTTATTTTCCTGATAAAATCATGAATGATTTTATCCTTTATTATATAATATATATAGGGGTGGGGGTCACTATTCTTCTCGTTCTGGTCAAACGCCCCTCCATGTCTGTTTTCGCTCGATTTCCTTGTATGTCTCCACTTGTATGTCTCCACTGTCTTTGACGATTTATATTGTCGTTTGAATGCTCGAAATGAGGAGTATATAGACAGCCGGCAACTGATGAAGGGTCCTTTCTCTATGTTAACTTGTCTTGTTCTCCATTTTTTTTAGTTGTTTACGTATTTCACTCGCTTTTGTCCTGTAATCACTGTCCACGACTTGTATCTGTCTCTCGCCTGTATGTTATTTGCACCGTTGGTGACGTCCTGTACCCATATATGCATGTATATATATATGGATAATAGCATTAGTCTGAAAATATACTTACAGGGTATTGACAACATAAGTCTACAAATACACTTATAAATGAATGATAAATTTTGTCAATAAATACGAGAACAGTACAACAAAAGAGAGACAAGCGGTTGTTAATGGCCTCAAAACGTATAAAATAGAGTAGAGATTGTCTGTAAGCTATATGCCTCTCGGACGTATTCTTACGCATTACACACACACACACACACACACACACACACACATATGTATATATATATATATTTATGTGTGTGTATACATGTATGTATGTATGCATGCATGTGTATGTATATATATAATATATATATATATATATATATATATATATATTATGTGTGTGTATACATGTATGTATGTATGTATGTATGTATGTATGCATGCATGTATAATATATATACATACAGATATATACACTTATATATATATTTATTGATTCATCAGTTACTAAACCTCAGAAGAACTCTCTTGTAACAGCCATTTTTAATAAATAAATAAATAATTTATACCCACTTCACTCTGGGTATTGCGTACTTCATCTCAACGAGGACAATTATATACAATTATATACGATATATGAGCATGTGTGCGTGGGTGGTTATATGTGTATATGAACGTCACCATATGTACGAATGAGTTCAAAAGTAAATGGAAGGCGAGAATTAATAGGAAACACAACAAAACAAAATAAAGAATTGTCAGTTGCCATTAAATGATTATATTTCTGTTGGATCTCCAATATCTTAATCTTTAATAAAGTGACGCCATTACTAATCTCTGAATTGACTGACCAAGACATTGTAGAGAATAAAACATCACGGGGTACTAAATCACCATTTGTCTGTCGACAAGAAGTCTAATCTATTTGCTGCATCGTTGCTTCTATAGCTGATATCGATGACCTTTGTAAAGTTCACTGATCCAGTCTAACGTGATTTATATGAGTAATGTGGAGAAGAATGCAGTATTCGTCTTCGTTGAACTTAAGCTATAACTTTCGCTGGTAAAATAATAATGTCATTTTCTTGTAGAGACGTGAACGAATTAATGATATATATTTACATGTATGCGTTCGTATATATGTATTCTTTTATTCTTTTAGTTGTTTCATTAATTAGACCGCGGTCATGCTGGAGCACCGCCTTTAGTCGAAAAAATCAACCCCAGGGCTTATTCTTTGTAAGCCTAGTACTTATTCTATCGGTCTATTTTGTCGAACCACTAGGTTACGGGGACGTAAATACATCAACATCGGTTGTCAAGCACAAATACAACCCCCCCCATATATATATATATATATATATATATATATATATATATATATATATATATATATATATATAGTGGAAACGCAATGGCCCAGTGGTTAGGAAAGCGGACTCGCGGTCGTGGGACCGCGGTTTCGATTCCCAGACCTAGAGCTCCTAGAGCTCCACGAGGCTCTAGCAGTGGGTGGTGGCGATCCCTGCTATACACTTTCGCCGCAACTTTCTCTCACCCTTTCTTCTGTTGGCTTGCTCGTTTAGCCAGCGGAGTGGCGTCATTTGAAGGCTAAAACAATGCAAAGCGTATCGTGACCAGCGATGTGTAGCAATGTCTGATAGCCTGGTCGGTCACGTGATCACGTGATATATATATATATATATATACGACGGGCTTCTTTCAGTTTCTGTCTACCAAATCCAAATCCCGAGGCTATAGTAGAAGATGCCACGCAGTTGGACTGAACCCAGAACCATGTGGTTGGTAAGCTTCTTATCACACAGCCATGCCTGTGCCTAATATATATACACACACACACATTCATCTGTTTATAGATATGTCGACCTCCGCGGAATTTGAATTCCAAGCGTAAAGATGGACAAAATGCCGGCGTGCTAACGACTCTGCCAGTTCAATCCTTCGATTAAAGTCTTTCTACCCGTGACAATCTCAGTTCTTTATCCTGAAAATTATGCATTCTTATGTATCCTCTATTTTTTTTTCTATACCGTTGAATGTCACTTGAGTGACGTATGGCTGCAATTTCTTGCAGCACGAGTGACTGCTTTGATATCCCTAGCTTCAGAATTAGCTATTTAACCGTTGCTTATTGATCTATTAGCTACCAAACTAATGATTAGCGTAGCATCGATGACCAGACAAGTCCTTAATGTTTTGTGATCTTAATTGTATCTACTGAAAAAGTCAATAAAACTACAACACACTGATTGTTTTCTCTGAGGACACATACCAGAACGTTCGATCACATATAGGTTGTCTATAACAATCTACCACAATACTATACGACCTACACTTAACTGTTTTATTGCTGTTTTGTTAGTGTCGTTGTTGTTGTTGTTGTATTGTTATTCTTGTCGCTTAACCAAGGTGATTTATGATCGACAGCGTTCCAGTTGATGGCATCCTTTTTGTTTGTTTTTCAATGTTGTTTCTCTTTTCTTTGTATGAGATGCTAGCGGTTCTAGTACTATCCAATTTGCTCTGGCCTCTTTAAAGCATCAGAGTGTAATATGAGTTGGATTTGATTGCTATTTCATTCAGACAGTGCGACCAGTCAAGGACAAACCTGCAGGTCTTTCTGTCAAGGACTAGTCAAGAACAAACCCGCAGGACTTTCTGAATGGCATACCTAACAAAAAAATTATCTTGATTTTTCTTTATAGTAGTGCAGCCCACCTAATGCTGAACTATGTCTCATGCGACCCGCTTTTCGAATAAGGTTGCCTGTGCGTAATGCAGACGAATATATGGTGAGTATGTGGTATTCTGTACAGTAAAATGAAAATGAAAAACGACATAGTCAAAATAGAAAACCGATAAATTGATCATATATGATTATTCTATTGATTATCTATCTGCTACTACAAACTACACTGTCAGGAAATATTTAACAATAATAAGCAAAAGGGCAATATTTCATTAATGTTCAATTAGTTGAAGCATCTCCAAACCATTTAAAATTTAAACGCTTATATCGTTTAATATAGTCTTGTGTGAGATAAATGGAACTGGAGAAGTTCACTGTCTTTCCTAAGAACAAGCACAATTTAATGACATTATGAATATACGAACTCACAACTACTTAACGAAGAGGGCTGGAACTTTGTCCATTAACCCCATTGCGACTCATCATACAGTCTTGTGAATGAATTATTTTGGCTTAAAAAATTAATTTTGTAAAGTATTGTTTATATATACATACTAGCTTAAA
>NC_042997.1:143974946-143979946 GCF_006345805.1 Octopus sinensis | reverse complement strand
GAGTAGTGAGATCGAATCGAGTAAGTGAAATTTTTAATCTTGCGGTCGTGCCTGCCTCCATTTATATCTACATGGCCAGCATGGCCGAGTAGTTAAGGAGTTTGGGTTGCAACCTCGAATTCCAGAGTTCTAGCCCACTACGTGGCTTCTTGGGTAAGTGTTTTTCTGTTACCACAGTCTCAGATCAACTGAAGTTTTGAGAATGAAACTAGAAAGGGGAAATTGTTCGGAAGCCTATCGGGTGAATTTCACGCGTAATTTAGAAGCCCGACGTGTTATGCCAGTTCTGTATGCGGATGACTGTGAGGGCACATGTCAATGTTCGAACACTAGCTCATAAACAGGTTAATTCAATGAGTCACCTTCAGTCTAGTTTATATTTTACATTGTAAGGCAGTGTTGCTGTATTTATGTTCGCGTCATTCTGTATAGTTATTTCTAAGCAAACAACATGAGACTATCAGACAGACAGACAAACACACAGACAGACAAACACACAGACAGACAGGAAGTCACACTGACAGACGGATAGATAGATCGGTCGATGGATAGTTAGATGGACACACACACACATGTATATATATGTATGTTTATAGATAGATAGATAGATAGATAGATAGATAGATAGATAGATAGATAGATAGATAGATAGACAGACAGACAGACAGACAGACAGATAGATAAACAGATAGACAAACAGACAGACAAACAAACAGAGAATGAGAAAACCCCGAGGGAAATGTAAAAGTAAACACATGCATTTCCCTCCGACATATTCAATCTTTTTCGTTATTGATATTGTCATTTTAACTTTGTTAAGTATTAGAAAACTCATTTGATATTGTTTGCGTTGTGATTGCTGAAGAGTTGTTAATCTTGCAACATAATAACAACCTATGAAAATAAGAGGAAATGGATTACTTTTTTTTTTTTTTTAAAGATTTATATTCAAAATATTATGTTATGAATGATATCAATATCATTTATACCGTTTGAATAAATCGAAGTATGGCTGGCTACGGAAAAGGAAAAGATCTTTTGAATCCTTTGTGCATCTGTGCGTTTGCATGCGTGAGTAAATCAGTACATTTCTTATATGTATGTGTTTATCTATCTGTCTATCAATCTAACCACACACACACACACACACACATACACACACACATACCACACACACACACACATACACACACACACACATATATATATATATATATATATATATATATATATATATACATATATATACAGACATATATATACGCACACATATATGCATATTTATATGTATATGTGCATATATGCATATACATACATCGTATATAATCGTATGTATAAATGAATGTGTCAGTCTTTATGTATGTATGTATGTATGTATGTATGTATGTATGTATGTATGTATGTATGTATGTATGTATGTATGTATAAATACAAAAACATTTAACAAATTCAAAAATATTTTTGCGAAATATAAGAGAAAACATGAGCAAATCGTAATCTCCTTTGTTTTCCCCTCACTTCTTTCTCACTTCCTTTCGTTCATTCTTCTTCTTTTCTTTCTCTCTTTCCTTCTTCCCTCCTTCCTTCCTTTTCTTTCATGCTTTCTTTTTCTTTTCCTTTTTCGGGCTTCACGGAAGCACGAACATGATATTTACAAAGTGAAATGCCATTGTGTGGTCTGTGTAGACTACTACTACTACTACTACGAGTAGATGTGAAGAAAATTTTTTTCGTCTGGTTATTATAAAAGCAGAGGAATGAATATCTGAAAATAAATCCGAAATCATTATAACTGTTTTATTATCATCATCATCATCATTATTATTATTATTATTATTATTATATTATTATTATTATTATTATTATTATTATTATTATTATTATTATTATTATTATTATCATTATTATTATTAATTATTATTATTATTATTCAGTAGTTTTATTTTTATAGCGTGCTTTCACTTCACTACCGAGCGCAGCTCTGTGTGCCTTGGGTATGTGCTGTGATTAGTTGTGATGCTCTGATGGTTATTGTATGGAAAGTGTTCTGCGAAGGATGTGTGCAGTGCCTAGTAGTGCAATTTTCTGTATGTTATATGTGTTTGCAAGTCCTGGTGTTTTTGTTATGTATTTGTCTGAATATTTTTTTATCATGCCTAATGCACCTACTATGATAGGAATTGTTTCTGTTTTTAGATTCCACATTCCGGTTACCTTTATTTCCAGGTCTTTGTATATTGAAAGTTTCTCCATTTCTTTTAGAGACACGTTGTCATCTGCCGGTATTGATACATCAATTAGAAAGCATTTTTTTTTCTTCATGATCCCTGACAACTATATCTGGTCTGTTGGCCTTAATTTCTCTATCTGTGTGTATCGGCATATCCCAGAGTATGGTTGCTTTCTCATTTTCTGTGACCTTTTCTGGTGTGTGCCTATACCATCTTTTTTCTGTTATTATTCCATAATGTTGGCATAGCTTCCAGTATATGTAGGTTCCAACTCTTTCATGTCTGTGAATGTATTCCTTCTTAGCCAGGACTGGGCAGCCAGAGATAATATGATTTATTGTTTCTTGTCCATCTCCACATATTCTGCAGTTACTAGTTATATTTCTTTTCATTACATGTTTTTGGTAATTTCTGGTGGGGAGGCTTTGGTCTTATGCTGCAATTAAAAATCCCTCTGTCTCTGCTTTGAGTCCTGAGCTTCTCAACCATTGCTGGGATTTTTCTTTGTCTATTTCTTTTGCGTTTAGTTTAGTCCAGTATTTACCATGAAGGGGCTTTTCTTGCCATCGTTTTATCATGGTTCGTTACTGTTCTATTTTTAGTTTGGATTTCATTTGTTTTGAACTCAGAATGTGAAGATAGACGAAATACCGGTAAGAATTTTGCCCGGCGTGCTAATGATTCTTATTTTGTTACTGCCCACAAGGGGCTACACACAGAGGGGACAAAGAAGGACAGACAAACGGATTAAATCGATTATATCGACCACAGTGCGTAACTGGTACTTATTTAATCGACCCCGAAAGGATGAAAGGCAAAGTCGACGTCGGCGGAATTTGAACTAAGAACGTAACGGCTGACGAAATACGGCTACGCATTTCGCCCGGCGTGCTAACGTTTCCGCCAGCTCGTCGCCTTAAGTTATGAAATAATACTGAGAAACTACTGCATAAAATATGCGTTTTTATGTTGTTGCTGTTGTTGTTGTTGTTGTTGTTATTTGTTATTGTTGTTATAGTTGTTTAGCCTAAGTTGAATGTATCCGCAATCATTTTGCTTTCATGAAATATTTAAGTTCAACCAAACATTTGCTAATACTTTTAGCATGGAAATTTTAATTAAAACGAAAAAAGCTTTTTGAAATCTGAAATTTAGAAAATAAGTACTGAAGACCCGAAAGTATCTGAAATTAGTCGTTCAAATTACACGTGTTGTAAGAGCAGTTTTTCCTGTTCTTCATTGCCGCTAAATGATAGGTTGCAGGCAGAAGCAACACGACGTTATCGAGTTTTGAACTAAAGGCAATAAAGATTGTCCATCTCTTACTCTAAGATCCTGCTTCTCCATCGGATCTGTAGTGACGACCACAACTTGGAGACACAGTCCCAACTCATAGCTCTCCACTCCATTCAACGAGCATACCTCCCCTCCACAGTCACCGAAGCTGTCCACGCCGGTGCTTGGTCTATTCACAAGTACTCAACACCATACACACACTCTAATACATTTGAACTAAATACGTATACACCTACACACTTACACACATACACACACAGACACACACACCTATTTCTCACTTCACGCATACTAGCACCCATATTTCATTACAGTCCCGCATGATATATCCATAGTAACCAGTATAGTATATAACACACCTATACTTCTCAACACCTACAACTGCTGCTACCTCTGTTTCACCTACACGTCCTTCCAGTATGACATACAAAACAACCTCATATGCACATACATAGAAACAGAAAATAACACACACACACGCACACACACGATCACACAGTAGGCAGGCACACAATAAATTTTACTCGCACACACTTTCACACACACATATGCCATACAGCCTCATACACACTCCGACAAGGATACACATACATAGTCACACAAAAAACAAGGACGCGTACACATTATAAACACACACAGCACACACGCACCCAGTAGTTTCATACATACGCGCACGCATGCACACGCACTCACACATGCACACACACATATACCAGGCTCACAGTTGTCCCTCTTGTCACTCATGCCTAGGGCAACCTCTTTACCACTTCCGGTTACTTCAGCATGCCGTCACATTTAGTAGAGATGACCCGGAAGTTGTTGCTGTTCGATTACTTCCGCAAACAGTAGTAACTTTCTTCAGCTGAAGAAATGTCATTGATTGGGTAAAATTACCCAGATACGACAACTTTAACACGAAATAAATTCTAAAATAAGAAATTTTGTCAAAAATGTTCAAATGTAAACCGTATTCAACGTGAGAAATTACACCAGTATACGAAGTTTCAAACAGTTTAGTTAAAAAGAAATAATTAAAAAATTTGTGATCGAAACTGAAGAGAACTTCAATCTCTCTCTCCCTCTCCCTCATCCTCTCTATCCCTCTCTATCTCTATCTCTATCTCTCTCTAAGATTCATCAGTTGTGATGAGGCACCTCTTTCAAAAGCTCTTCCTTCTAACTTAGTTTTATTTTTACCTTACTTTTCATAGAAACAATGTCAAACATCATGTTAACTTAGAAAATGAAACAGCAGACAGTAATTGTTGCCTTAAAGCGCAGCATAGTGATACAGAGATAGTTCGCTTCCTGAAAGTTGACCGATCCTTTGTTGTCAAAGTTCGAAAGGTGCTGGGAACTAATAACGGGGATCCAACATCAGCAGCTAAACACAAAATACATGAACAAGATCCTAATATTATCAGAACACATAGCTTTAAACAAAAGATCCATTAAACTATCGAAAAATTCCCT
>NC_042997.1:143929946-143969946 GCF_006345805.1 Octopus sinensis | reverse complement strand
TTAAACAAACCCACACCGGGGTAGGATGATGGGGAAATGACTGGGGGATACAAACACAATGTATGTATGTATGTATGTATGTATGTATGTATGTAGTATGTATGTATGTATGTATGTATGTATGTATGTATGTATGTATGTATGTACGTATGTTGTATGTATGTATGTATTATGAATGTATGTAAGTATGTATGCAATGGGCTTCCACATAGTTTCCGTTTACCAAATTCATTCACAAAGTATTGGTCGACCCGGAGCTATACGAGAAGATACTTGACCAAGATGCTACGCAGTGGAACCGAACCCGAAACCACATGGTTGCAAAGTTAGCTTCTTAATCACACTGCCATACATGTACGTATGACTGACATTTTATATTCACTGCATATATGCTCCTTGCATTAAATTTGTTAACACTAATTTAACTGGGGTTTTTTATGCAGAGTGCGTATCTGAATAATTGTAATGTGAAATGAATTTTAAGATACACAAAATGAGTGGTAAAAATTTACACAAAACCACTTACACCACTGATGCCATCAACATTATCACTTTACACTCATATCTTTAAAAAAAAATGTGATATCTGAAGCTTGAAGGAGTCTCAATGGAATCTTTTGGAAATAGCAGCCAGATTTTCAGCAAATTATACCCATCGTGAAAAGAAAATTAATACATTGAATAAGGTAGTCATAGATACACTGTTTCTGGAAGCAAAACGTGGTGATGATGGTAAGGGAAATCCTTGAGCCTTGAGCTTAGCATGCCCAATCTAGGCCGACAACGATCTAGGCAATATAACATTTTATATATTATTGTATAAAAACCAATCGGGCAAGAGAACTGCAGACTATATATATATTTAATGTGGTTATAGAGTTAAGTTTTGGCTGCTATTTCCAGCGTGGAGGTATCTCTTAGATACCCTTAATTATAATTTTAATAATATATACATATATATATATATATATATATATATATATATATATATATATATATATATATATATATATATATATATATATATATATATATATATAGGTGCAGGAGTAGCTGTGTGGTAAGTAGCTTGCTTACAACCACATGATTCCGATTTAGTCCCACTGTGTGGAACCTTGGGCAAGTGTCTTCTACTATAGCTTCGGACCGACCAACGCCCTGTGAGTGGATTTGGTAGACGGAAACTGAAAGAAGCCCGTCGTTTTTGTCCTGTTATTACTATTCTTGTCTTTTATTTTTGTTTTTTGTATTTATATTCGTGTGGCATCGTCCGTTTTTCTGTCCTTGTTTCGTATACATTCGATCCTTTTTCCAAGAAATCTAATGCTCGTAGCTTAGTTTTTCCTTGGGGCTGGCCGGACCGGAGCGATCTCAGGATTAATCAGCCGAAATTGCGAGGATGATCTGGTTCCTGACTGAAGATTAGAGGCTTCGAATGACCCGTCCGTTTTTTGTGTCGTCTCTTTGTGTGTTTTGCGTTCTTGTCCCATTTTGTATTTTTATATATAATTTTTATACATATATATATATGTACGTATGTATATGTTTGTGTGTCTGCGTTTGTCGCCCCCACCTCCCAACATCGCTTGAGAGCCGATGCTGGTGTGTTTACATCCTCGTCACTTAGCGGTTCGGCAAGTGAGACCGATAGAATAAGTACTAGGCTTACAAAGAATAAGTCCTGGGGTCGATTTGCTCGACTAAAGGCGGTGCTCCAGCATGGCCGCTGTCAAATGAATGAAACAAATAAAAGAATAAAAGAATATATATATACTCTTTTACTCTTTTACTAGTATATATATATATATATATATATATATATATATATATATATATAGTTGTTTAAACTGCAGTTTGAGGTAAATTTTCCTTTCAGTTATCTTTAGACTGCATATACTTTTGATGAAAATGTGTATGTAAGATGAAAAATCAACCCTCTCATGTTAAAAAGTGATTTATGATAATCACCAGGGACTTTCTGAAATATGTGATAGCAACTACCGAACAATAAATGATTGTATGCAGCTGCTATCGTTTGAAAGAACATCTAAGAGATACCTGCAGTGCATGTGGTAAAGAAATTATTCGAAGCGGAAACCACCCAGGTGGATAATAATAAATAAAACAGAAATGTTAAAACTGGTAAATAAATATAAGCAACGCAAACTATATTTTATGAAAAAGAAAAAAAAAATGGAAATATAATGGGGATTCTACATTCCAAACTTTTGAGGGAATATTAATAACTTTAAAACGTGAACTCAAAAGCTCTGAGTGAATGGATTCGTTATCAGAAGCTGCTATATTAACAGGCTATCGTTAACTATAAGTATGCACGTAATCTACAAGATGTATGTATACCAGAGTATCAAAGAAAAATACCTCTGAGAAAGTGCTAATTTTCGGAAAGATGTTATGTTATTTTGCTCTAAGAACTCGAATAGAAAGAAAAAGTTCAAACGTAATGCATGTGGGTGGAATATAATCTTAAAGGAACACTGTACAAACATCTACAATAAAATATACCATAAACACTGAGATTCTCACTAAAAGTCCTGCGTTATGGAAAATCCTTTGTAAGAGACCCCATAGTTGATCTTATACTCTACAGTTGTTGAGGTTCTATAGAAAACCAATAACCGTTGTATTTAAAAGAGTAAGGCTAAATTGACATACTAGATTGGTTTGTCATATGTGGACTATATCCAAGCCTAACGTGGAAAACATTCACTAGCAGATAACGTTTTCATTCTTAAACAATGGTTAGAAGCATTATACAAGCTGCATCACCAAATTCTTCAAAGGTTCATTCTCTGACTAAATAGATAATTGTAGATGAGCTAGCTGGCAGAAAGATAAAGCCTGTTGTCTGAAATATGACAAAACCGCTGCAGAAACCGTTTAGTAACACAGAAATGCTTTTCATTTATTCACCACAAGTGGTTGCTGGTATCAATGCATGTGACAAAAAATGCTCACAGTTTTAATTGTTGCATCGCGAAATTTTTAAATGTATTGGTCAATTATTTTCAACATTGAAACTAAAATACAATTGTTTCTAATGTTAGGCCTTTTAAAAATAAATACGCCAAAGGAACAACCCTTCTATGCTTTATTTTATTTTAACACTCTGTCTATAGTGTTTACTTCTACATGGAGCAAGTCATTTATAGTGATTGAATATATAGAAGATGCGTGGCCTAATTATTAGATTGTGGGTTCGATTCACTAACCAGACAGCGTGTTGTGTTTTTGAGTTTCACGTTGCTTTCCAATCATTTCGACATCTGACGTATGGTGCACTGCTACATCTCTATGCGCAATGGCGATTTGATGAAGTACATATTGAAAGCATTATTTCATTATTTCAACGCAGAGCAACACGTCAAATGACTTTGTTTATTAAATATGAGTTCAAAAATTATATATATATATATATATATATATATATATATATATACATACAAAGAAAAGAATTTGAAAATGCAGGTGTCTTTAAAAAGTATTTATTAACTTAACCGGTTTCACCTATTTGAAAAGATTTTGAAAAGTAAAGTATGTGGCTTTGTTTATCCTCTGTGGTGTCTCCAGATGTGAGACCACACAGCCATATCCGATAACTGTAAACGGTCTGTTATTTCTCTACTCATTTTTTTTTCAATTTAAGATGGTGCAAATAATTATGGTTTCTGATCACAGTGAGACTAAAAATTAGCGCCCACTAACTGACAAACCTGACACGTTTTCTCTTCTTGATTTGGATATATTTATGTAAACTAATTTTTATCTCCTTATCATTGTAAAAACTTTTATTTCCTGATCTGAATGATTTTATGTAAACTAATTTTAGTCACCAGAGAGGATACACAAAACCTCATAGCTTACTTTAAAAAATCTTTTCAAATAAATGAAACCGGTTAAGTTGATAAATACTTTTAAAAGACACCTGCATTTTCAGATTCTTTCCCTTATATTTTTATTCATGCTGCGGTAACCCCTAACTTTGCTCTGTTATATATATATATATATATATACAATCAAATATATACATTCATTTAAACATGCTCCTTATATAAGTGTATATCAAATATGAATATATGGCACAGATACGCTAAACTAAATAACGGTACAAATATGGTACAGAAATATGTAGTACAAACACACTAAAACCAGATTGTAATATATCTTAATCCATTATTATCAACCAAGCGAAGCTACCAACATAAAAGTTAGCTAGAAAAACAGAACCAAACTAACGATTCACAAATGGAATAGCTTACAAAATAAAATTTAACTTGAAGCTTATTTGATGTGCATTAGATAACTCTGGATTGATAGGCTTTTAGCACTAACCGATGCCGATGCAAACAAGGCCAGTGGAAAACGAGTAGAGCGTACCACACGTGCTAAGTTATTTGATACTCGGAAGTGAAGTTAAGACATCTAAACATTAATATTTGACGAGGTTTTGAAATAAATACTATTTGCCAACTCTGAGTGTGATATACAAGTTTCGCATACCTCTATCTTGTAATTTCGCATGTGTACCCGTAGGATACACATACTCTACCTAAGAATCTCAACAGTTCTGTCAAACTACGTCTCCAACAAGTAACCAAGATCAGACGGAATTGTGGCAATCACAATAGAGTGCTAATAGGGCGGTGAGCTGGCAGAATCGCTAGCACGCCGGGCGAAATGCCTAGCAGTATTTCGTCTGCCGTTACGTTCTGAGTTCAAATTCCTTCGTGGTCGACTTTGCCTTTCATCCTTTCTGGGTCGATTAAATAAGTTACGCACTGGGGTCGATGTAATCGACTTAATCCCTTTGACTGTCCTTGTTTGTCCCCTCTATGTTTAGCCCCCTGTCGGCAATAAAGAAATAAATATATTTAACAGTATTTAGTTTCCTCTTCGATATTTTCAATCCAAATCACGCTGGTGGTATCATGGTGTTTCATCCATACACTGGGTTTCATAGGTAATCGAAATAGATTTAACTTGAAGGTACGTTAAGATTTTCAACTAACGATCAAAATGTCGTAGGTTCGATTTCAGAACCGAAGCATTTCATTTCACATTGTTCCTGTCTACTCAGCTAAAAATGAACACCAGCCTAAAGCTGATGCAGCTCTTCCTTACATCCGCCTGTCACATCCTGGATATGACATTGGGCCAAAGGGTGGGTGAAGGAAGAGGGTGTCTGTGTCTGTTCATAATTACAAAGGCATCTAAAGCAATTAGCGAAAACATGGTATACGTTACTAAACAAAACTTGTTCACGGGTGGCGGGTGGATTTAAACGCAGCATTCTTTACAAAAATTGACACTGTGCCTAATAATAATAATAATAATAATAATAATAATAATAATAATAATAACAATAATCGATATTAAAAATACAGAAGATTAAATGATTCTTTAGATGCAAGAAAATGTCAGAAAATTAAAATTAAAAGAAATAACAACACCTCTGTGTGTGTGTGTGTGTGTGTGTGTGTGTGTGTGTGTGTGTGTGTGTGTGTGTGTGTGTGTGTGTGTGTGTGTGTGTGTGTGTGTGTGTGTGTTCGTGTGTGTGTGTGTGTGTGTAAAGCTTCTATTTAAAGATATATCGAATTTTCTAAGAAGTGTTCCAGGAAATATTTTTTTGAAGCAAGAATATGTTAAAAAATATACTAAAAGAAAAACAAAGCAATGCGAAAAGAAAAGAAAAAAAAAGGAAAACGGAAATATATCGATTATGTATTGAGCTAGTCTAGTTCTTTTCTTCTATTTCTTTTCCTAGCTCGTTCTATCTTTCTCTTCTTCCTTATTTCTTTTCCAATCTTTATTCCTCTTTTTCTCTATCTTTCTATATTTCTCCTTTTCTTTCTCTTTCTATACTTCTTTCGCTCGTCCTTGCGTTTTCCATCTGTTTCTGAATCGCTCTATGTTTCTACAGCTTTTACTATCTCTCTCTCTTTTTCTTTCACTTTCCCTATTTATATCTTTCCCTCTAGTTTTGTCTTCCTTTATTAGAATCCTTGCGTGAGTATTGTCACTTATTTCTTTGGCTGTCTCCATAAATAGAGTGGCTCTGCTGACTGATCTATGGAATCTACTTCCTCAACAATTTTCACACTTATTTTTTTTTTTCTTTTTTAAGAGATGTAAAAGAATCATGTCCGAAATAAAATTATGAAAATGTCTATCGATGAGTGAACATCGAGTCGTATTGGTTATAATTTGATCAGAGCGAAATTTCGCATCGAATTTAGACTGTCTCTGTCACCTTAACAATATGTCACCTGGAATCAATTGTTCACGCAAAATTTAATGCCGCCTCTTCATGTCACGTGTTAGCGACTCTCTCACGAAACGAAGTGATAATGAAATCATGGGCGAGAAAAACAAAATTCAATAAACAACGAATAAAATACAAGAATTTTTGTTTTTTTTGTTTGAAATATGAAATAAAGTACAAAAAATAAGGAAGAAAATTTAACAAAAATGAAAATTGTTATCTTCCCACATAGCTTCTAAAACTATAAAACCACGCCTATAAAACAAATCTCAAATAGACTATGGCAAAAGTAATCTACATACTTGAGAGTGATTGGAAGTTCATGTGACAACTAAGTGGTTGAAAATGGGTTGCGTCTGTTGTGGAGGCAGGAAGATGTAGCAATAAATATAAGCTCTCTCCAGCGCAGCTGCGTTACATTCAGCAAGAGACGTACAAGTACCCCACAGTTCTCGCTCCTGAACCTTCAAGAGACAGCCACTCTTGCCTGGCTAATTATACGTAAAATATAAGTTTAATTCTAAAAATACGTATTTCTGTATGAACTGATATTTCTCTGTCGGAATTATCTCGGGTTCATGTGATCGATCAGGTTATCGGATGTTGTTATACATCACTGGTCACAATGCGCTTTGCATTGCTTTAGCTATCAAATAATACCAACCGCTGGCTAGGAGAGCAGCAGACCACCATTGCCCATGATCAGAATGCCAGTCAGTCACACGGTTACCCACTTACAGTTTAGTGCAACACTCAACCATTAGGCCACGCGCCTTCACCGGCCGGAATTATATGTGATACAACAAGTGAATTGTTATATTTGTTAAAGCATCAAATATAATACTCTAACAGTATTTGTTCCGGTTTTCTCAGCTCTGAATTCAAATCCCATAGATGGCAACTTAGCTTTTTGTCTTTTCGGGTCGATAACACAATAGCACTACAGGACGGTGGATTAGCGAAACTGTAAGAATATCAGACCGGATTCCGTGCGGTATTTTTCTCAATCTATTACATTCTGTTCAAGTGACACCATAGTCAACTTTGATAGTAGATTAAATCTACTATTTAATCTGCTATCTAATTCGTCACCTAGTTTACCTCCCCTGCTTAGCCCCTTGAGTCCAATCTGCTGAAAGCATTCGGGTCTGGTCAGATCTCTCGAAGATACCTTTCTCCCTCCCTCCTTCCTTCCTTCCCATCTTTCTCGGAGGCCCTGTGAAGGGTAACGGTTACTGCTTTTCCTCCTGATCAAAACATAAAAAAATATATTTACGATACTATACAAATAGAATAGCAAAGAAACGCATTTATGCAAGAACCGATTTTAAATATTGGCACAAGGCCAGTAATTTCGGAGAATAGGATAAGTCGATTACATCGACCCCATTACTCAACTGGTACTTATTTTATCGACCCAGAAAGGATGAAAGGCAATGTCAACCTCGGCGTTATTTGAACTCAGAACGCAAAGACAGACGAACTGCCGCTAAGCATTTTACCCGGTGTGCTAACGACTCTTTTAGCTCAATGCCTTTGCATATATCCACGTAGTAAGACGTTGTTATTATTGCTACTGTTACTAGCTGAATGAAATCAACTTGATAATGATTATGAACATTGTTTGTTAATGAATTGTGAAGCGAAGATGATTAGGTAGGCTAGCGAATGATTTGCATCTTTTAAGACAATTATTAATGTCTCTTCTCTGGTAAATGCTATGCAGAATCATAACAGTCAGCATTGTGTACGAACATGTGCCTTTTCAGACCACCAATAGAAACACAATATTTATTATATACAACATACACATCCTTTTAGCTGATGATGATTTGTTATTAGTTTGCTTTAGTTCATGTAGCCATGAGGGGCTAACAAGACGAAATATATAAAGACAAACTCTGTTACAAGTTGAAAACTTGAAAGAATTATTGATATCTCTTTAAATATTCCGCTTGAAGGAATATCTATAATTCCATCAAGTTTGAATGAGATTTCTTTTCTTTGCATCTCGTTTCAATTTTGCCTCCGTAATGCATGGACACATTGAGTATATTTTCTCCATATTGCTTTAACAATCGAAACGATTTTCTAATTTTCTTCTCGAATATTACTTTCTTCTCCAGATCACAATTAAGACAGCACTTGTAGCTTAACCTCAGTTTACATGGGTGAGTTCTTTTTCTCCAGAAAGATAGTTCTCCATACAACAGGTACACAGCCATTCTTTAGCCTATCAAAGGAACTGCATATCCTACCCGGCTCAGGCTACTATGTCACAAGAGAACTTCCAAGCTCGCAACATTTGCTTTCTGATCTCGTTTTGATTCACATAGTCTAAGCTTGATTCATATATTGTGAAGGCACATGGCTCAGTGGTTAGAGCATCGAGTTTACGATCATAAGGTTGTGAGTTCGATTCCTGGACCGGGCTGCGTATTGTGTTCTTGAGCAAGACACTTTATTTCGTTGCTCCAGTTCACTCAGCTGTAGAAATGAGTTGCGAAGTCACTGGTACCAAGCTGTATAGGCCTTTGCTTTTCCCTTCGATAACATTATGGTGGGGCGAGGGGATGCTGGTATGCATGGGTGATTGCTGGTCTTCCATAAAAACAGCCCTAGGTTGTGCGTACGCTGGTGAGGCGACTTTCCACCCAGACTTGTACCCCGGAGGGGAACCTCTTACGTGCACCCATGGTCATTCGTGACTAACGGAGTCGTCTAGTCTCTCCAAGACAAGCACAAATTTTGTCGAAGATATTGCCGAAAAAGCTCTCGAGCTTTAGATATATTGTCTATCCTTCCAAGTCACACAACAAAGCAAATGAAATGAAGGTGTATGGTAAAACTTTGTTAAATGTATCTTGTCTCGAATATCTTGGATGTATGTTAAGTAGTGATAATTCTGCAAGCAGAATTCAGAAATCATTGGTATCATTTAGAAACTTATAGCTCGCTATAGTCTCAACCATGATACTAAAATAGCTTATATTTAATATATACAGTTTGTTTGTTGCAGCGTAGTGAAACAAGCACATTATATACAAATATATGTGTATACGTGTGTGAGTACATATACATGTTTGTGTGTGTGTTTTGAATATTTTTTTTTTAAACCTGTCGTTAGTAATATAGGATACAGTAAATGAAAACTCCTACCCATTTTCCTAAAAGAAGGCGGCGACTTACACGCAGTGGCCCATTGTCTGATATGCAAAGGATTGCCTTCGGGCATCATGGTTTTCCACCTCCCAAACTGCATCCCCTTTTTTTCTGGTTTCTTGTCAAAAGCATATTCACCTATTTCGCGCAGTTCACTATTCTTCCTCCTCTAAATAACAATGATAGTACTGTAAGTAGTATTCCCATGGAGAGAGCCACCACCCACCTTTGCTGCCTGCTTTGAATCGAACTCCACACAACACATCCTCGGTCAATCTCTTAGAATTTGTCAGGCTCGCTGTTTCGTAAATAAAAGAAGACAGTCAGAAAGAAATAAAAGAAAAGACAAGACGAAGAATGAAAGAATAAAAGGAGAGCGAGTGAGATAGAAGGACAGAGAGAGAGAGAGAGAGAGAGAGAGAGAGAGAGAGAAAGAAAGAGAGATTGGCATAAATCTTAAATTTCATGTGTGACTGGCTTATCTTTATTTTCTGATGAGAGACTCAAAGCTGTCTGTTGCCTTGGTCTCATCATATAATTGTCAATTTGATACGGTTCTTGTCTCGAGTATATTTACTTGCTATTTTCCATCAGTGGCTAGACAGAATTTGTTAAATTTTCTGTCTTTGTTTCGCAGTTTTGACTGATGTATCATCAAAATGCTATACGACCATCTTATCGAAACAAGTTTTCTTGTCATCTGTTTGCATGGTCACAGCTGAAATAGTAGCCGAATTTCACTCAAATCAACACTGTATTGTTTTAATAGGGAAGAATATATTAGATAGCGAAATCTTCTGTCTCGTCAGTTATTTTATTTTCCTGCTCAATGTTAGGATGACTCCACAACTACTAACTCAAGGATCAAAAGCAATAAATTACTCAAGTTTGCTATTGTGTCAACTACTCGATCTATCATCTATTAATATCATCTTGAGTTAATCATCCGGCCCTACCATGCCTACATGTGTGTGCATATGAGTATGTATGCGTGTACGTGTGTGTGTCTGAATGCATCTGTGAGTATGTATGTATGTATGTAGTATGTATGTATGTATGTATGTATGTATGTATATATATATATATATATATATATATATATATATATATATATATATATTAAAGTTAATCCAAACAAGAAAGCACAAAAAAAACACAACAACGCGAGGACGTGGAACAAATATGGTATTATTGGACGCTCAGGAAAGAAGGAAAGAAGGAGGGTTTAACGTTTTGAGCGGAGCTCTTCGTCGGAAACATAGGTGAAGGAAAGATCCAGAGAAGGGAAGACAGAGGGAAAAATCGCCAACGGTACACACGAGGTCACAATGCAGATAGATAGATAGATAGATAGATAGATAGATAGATAGATAGATAGATAGATAGATAGATAGATAGATAGTTAGATATGTTTCTTTATTAGCCACACAGGGCTGCACACAGATAGAACAAATTACAAGGTAGAGCTTTTCTTTTGGGGGTAAAAAAAGGGAGTGGTGGTTTTCGATCAAAAGGGATCGTAAAAGGAAAGAAAGAGGACAAAAAAAAGGGAGGGGTTAAAAAAAAGGGGGGGAGCAAAAAAAAAAGGAATAATAGTGATCGTTATCACAGAAATGTCAATATGAAGTGTAAAGGGGAGGACAGGTGAGGTTTACCCGTGGAAAGAAAAGCCTACGGAAAAGACCACGGTAACCTCGGTCAATGAAGTCACATGTTATATTTCTTTTTTTTTTTTTTTGCAAATAAGCAACTCTCTGTATTAATTTTTACGGTTCATAGAATCATAGTCAAGGTGGCTTCGTCATTCATACGTGCCATCCTTGCTACATTCACCCATCTTTTTTTAAAACATTCGCTAGACAAAACTTGCCTCTCTACTCTCACTTTCCTCTTCAAGTGATACTTGAAGAAGTTGATGAGAGATTGACCAGAGAGGAATGTGTTTGTCTCCAATCCTTTCAGACGCGTCCACCAGATACATTCTTTCGCCATAGCCACAAGTATGATAAAAATAGCTCTTCCTTCCCGTTTGAAGGAAGGAGGCGTGACGATATTAACGATAGACTCGGCTGATAAACCGACACGTCCCACACGTGACAGCAGTCGTTCGACATAAGCCCACAGGTGGAAAATTGCTGGACACTGCACGATTGCGTGCAGAGCGGTTTCGTCGCTCTGCCCGCATCTCGGGCAGGTCGGCCCCGTGTTTCTCGAGCCATGCCTATAGAGCTTATCCCGAACGGGTAGCGCTTCTCGGTAGCACCGCCAGGCCAGGGATCTCTGGAAGTTGTCCATAGGTCTCGGGCCGAAAGTCGTTTGAAACAGGCGGGTCAGGTATTCCTCGTCGACGCCCAGGTTTGCCCCGATCTCGTCGTCGTACCTCCCCTCCACTAATCCCCTATAGAATGCTTTGGTTGTGTTGAAGTCACTCAAGGTCGACCCGGGACGGCAGAGTTGCTTGAGAGCAACGCGACACTCGCGGTGCCATTCGCCCTTCCTCGGCCTCTTTTTGATCCACGACTGTAGTTCGGTCATGGAGACGAGTTGCGGCAATGCGTGCCTCACAAACGGCGACCACACCTGTTCACCGTCGTCTACATAGAGCCGGAGATGTCGCAGTCTCAGCGCGTGATAGATAGATAGATAGATAGATAGATAGATAGATAGATAGATAGATAGATAGATAGATAGATAGATAGATAGATAGATAGATAGATAGATAGATAGATAGTTCAAAGTTACAGCAAACAAAAGTCGAAAACAGATGAGTGAACAACAAGTAGGTGTATTAGTTTGAATGGAAAAGTCTTTGATATTTTCAACCTACGCTTTTCAACAGAAAGAGATGAGAGGCAAAAAATGGAGAGAGAACGAAAAAGCAGAGAGAGAGAAAAACTGTGCAGGGATTATCTATCTATCTATCTATCTATTTATCTCGGCGAGTTGGCAGAAACGTTAGCGCGCCGGGCGAAATGCTTAGCGGTATTTCGTTTGTCGTTACGTTCTGAGTTCAAATTCCGCCGAGGTCGACTTTGCCTTTCATCCTTTCGGGGTCGATAAATTAAGTACTAGTTACGCACTGGGATCGATATAATCGACTTAATCCCTTTGTCTGTCCTTGTTTGTCACCTCTATATTTAGCCCCTTGTGGGCAGTAAAGAAATATATCTATCTATCTATCTATCTATCTATCTATCTATCTATCTATCTAATGTATAATTAGCATGTTCTTTACCTTAATACTCCTTCATTAATACTCCTTTATTAATACTAGTATATACCAATTAATCAATATTCACAGACACCATCTGATGAGTTAGTATTTAAGTGTACAATATGTATAAATATTAAACTATTTCCTCCCTCTATTGTGGTAAAAGTTTGGTGTATACTCAAAAGTATTCATAAATTTCTATCCTTTTGTTATAATATTCTTCTTAATAATCCTTTGAATAACCCTAAACTTTAACTATATACAATATAGTAACATTGTTTAAAATATTTAACTATAGTACTACATGATAAGACTTCCTCTGTTTCATTATCAATGGTCTGCTAGTGGGCGACCCCCTTAATTATCAGCTAACATATTGTTTTAAGTTTTCCTTTACCAAACCTCATGATATTGCTTTTAATAAATATTGATTTTTGTGACTATACCAACTATGATGTCTGTCTGCTCCCACAGCCCCACCCCTAACAAATACTGCCCTCTGTTCTCTCAGCTTTAGATTTACAAGGGATTTAATAAACTAGTTTATACATTAAAACTGACCCAGTAAAAACAATGTATATCTTCTTGAAAATTCAGTAACTTCTAAACAGGAGTAAGACAGCATGTTCTTTGTCTATCTCCTTAACTCCTTGGAGATTTTAGGTATAATTATACTAATGCATCCATCTGTTCTAATTTAATTATATTCTATGTCTTTGTTCAGAGGAAGATTGCTCTGCATTTTAAATTGGTGTATTGATTGCATTGTTCAATTAAACGGAGTTGCATGAAGCGATTGTACAGCATTACCGCTGGATATCCTTATTGCTTATTTTGATATCTATCTTAGATAGATAGATAGATAGATAGATAGATAGATAGATAGATAGATAGATAGATAGATAGATAGATAGCGCGAGAGAGAGAGAGAGAGAGAGAAAGAAAGAAAGAAAGAAAAGAAAGAAAGAAAGAAAGAGACAGACAGAGAAAGAGAGATAGATAGATAGATAGATAGATAGATAGATAGATAGATAGATAGATAGATAGATAGATAGATAGATAGATAGATATAGATAGATATGAAAGCATACATATACATTATGTTAATGTGTATCTGCCTGCAAGGACAGGTTGTAAACACCGGTGAAGAACCAATGCTTTCCAAAGTCCTTGCATCACATGATGATTGAGGCTCTCCAGTTAGTCTTGCCGTTACCAATTGCAATATATAATGAAACTTACTAATTAATTAATTAATCAATTAATTAATAAGAGATTATTTATATATATATATAGAAACATTATTATTTCTAAATCTCTCAGAGATATTCAGTAACAGTTCTTTAAAGTAAACGCTATTTGCCAACATAAGGAGAGTAGCCCCAGGAAACACCGTTTCCAGCTGGCTATACGAAAATATAAGGACACAGATATTGTGTCGTATAGCCATCTGGAAACAATGTTTCCAGAGGCTAAATAACAGTAACACTTGTCCCTTCCAAGACAGTCACATTATGTTGGCAAATAGCCTTTATTTTTATATACTAGAAATTGGCTGTTTCTCTAATAATCTCTAATATTCTTTGAATGTCTTCGATTCCTAACATTACGCACCAACACCAGGAGGTTGAAGAAAATACTCCATTTTTATCACGACCCCATTTTCTAATTTACTGTTAAATTTCACGGCATATACGCAACAACAACGTTCTGAAACACTAGTAATCTTAAAGTTATCCTTTCTTTGAACTATCTGGAATTTGCATATATCGTATTTTCTATATCTGTTCAAAAAGATATAACTACACGTCTAACTGTCGCCTACACACCCGCTCACTCCTCTCCTCTTTTCTATTACTTCTGTAATGCCCTCTGTTCCTCAGAACTGTTTAGTCATCTACGTCTTCGGCCCAATCATCTCTCCAACACTCAACATTCTTGTTGTATCCATCCTACCGTTATTCTACTCACAAATTACTATGCACAGTTCTTAATCCCCACACCTTCAACCTTCTGGAATCTCCTCATTGATCATAACTCTACTTGTAACAATTTATACGGAACATTAGATTGGATTGAATTGCCTATGCTCAGTCCACTGTAGAACGAAGGTTTCCGCATGTTCTCTCCACCCAACCACGCTCTGATGTGGAGGCCGTGATTTGGAGCTTGAGATTATACTGGTTTCATGAGCTACACTTGCTTGACAGTTTTGGCAGATGGATATAAATGTTTTAATACTCATATCCAGGAGTAATTAAGCCGGTTACATTGACACCCCAATTTTCAATAGGTACTTATTTTATCGACGCCAAAGAATGAAAGGCCGAATGGGCCTTGGCGGATTTTGAACTCAGATCGTAAGGACGGATGAAATACATATTTCTTTACTAACCACAAGGGGTTAAGCACAGAGAGGACAAACAAGGACAGACAAACGGATTAAGTCGATTATATCGACCCCAGTACGTAACTGGTACTTATTTAATCGACCCCGAAAGGATGAAAGGCAAAGTCGACCTCGGCGGAATTTGAACTCAGAACGTAGCGGATGAAATACAGCTAAGTATTTCGCTCGGCGTGCTAACAATTCTGCCGTTGACAGTATCAAACTCACTGGTCTCAGAGAGCTTGCAAAGGAAATGAGCTTTGTCCCTTCCTCAAAACATAGCAAATGAAAGACGAAAAAATATTTATTTTTAAATATTGCTTATTTTAGATAATTCAGATTCCTCAGAGCATCTGTCAACTGTTATTCTATCGATGGTTCTTCAGGAATTCGTCTTGTTTTCGGCCATTCGAAACTCAGTTAATTTCCGATTTTATTTTCATTCCTGGAGAAAAATGAAAAAAAAAATGATAATTCTGAAAACATCAGCTTGGCTCATATTTTTAAGTATTAGTCTATATGTATATATAAATTACATATATTATTTTTCTCCTTTTCTCTCTCTTTCTCATCGTTTCGATTTGAATAGTGTTTGCACTCCAATACTGTCAAGAGTCGACTAAGTATACATTAGGAGATAGATAACAATCGGTATAATCGATTATATACCCTTCACTCTCTGGCAATTGCCATTGTGCAACATAAGAAATCATTATTTTAAAGGCATATATTAACTTACTCCACCTTTTTCTATCTGCGAATCAATGAAACGAAATCAAGCGCTGTAAGCCAAGTTCCGTATGACAGTTCTTTTACTTATACAATCAATCACGTTCGTTCAATAATGCAAGATGTGTATATGACACAGTATAAGGAAAAGAAACGGTTGAAAAATTTCTCGATTATTAAATACAGTGGTTATAACATAGCTGCGTTATGGCTTAGTACGTGCACCTAAAATCACCCACTGTCGACGGAGAGAGAGAGAGAGAGAGAGAGAGAGAGAGAGAGTGACTGACAGACAGACAGAGAGATTTTACTTGAATATAGAATTATGGCAGCTAAATACTTTAGGTTTCAGATAAACGATAATACCATTTAATCAAAGATGCGGGTGGTTGTTATCGAGAGGTCAGATCTCAAATCCCAGATGTCAAGATTTTGGAAATCGATCCACATGCACTTATACATACATACATACATACATACATACATACATGCATACATACATGCATACATATACATACATACACATATACATACATACATACATACATACATACATATCCATATATGTATATACATACATACATACATACATACATACATACATACATACACACACACATACATACATACATACATACATACACACACACATACATACATACATACATACATACATACATACATACATACATACATATATGTGCGTGTGTGTGTGTGTGTGTGTGTGTGTGTGTGTGAAGTAACAAACTAAGGAAAAGAATTCCTTCAAAGGGGTGTGTAAAACTTCCAACTCACTGATACGTCAGTTGGATACCACATAAATATGGGTATAATGCAAATTACAAACAATAAATTAGATAGAGAGATACAATTGACAATCGAACAATTTATTTAAATTATAACATAACATACTATGAATATTTTTATTGGTCACTTTAAGCAATCTTTTTTATATCAATAACTTTAAATAAACAGAAGAGTTATAACATTTTAAAAATATAATTATCATTTATTTTTTTACACGTTTTCTTATAGTTTCTAGAATAAGATCCTAATACTTAATTATATACATATATATATTATTGTTGTATGTCATTATAAAAGAGAAAGATTGTCTTCGATATAAACGAGTTTGGATTAATATTATTTGAGATATATAGAAATATATTTCAATAGTTGTAGATTCTACAGACTTAATTATTTTGTCTGTTATAATTTTTTTGTTTTTTAATTATAATTGCTATGTAGTTGAATAGTTAACGCTCACGCTCATAATACATAGGCATTTTAATTAAGATTTTGACAATCCAGTCATCCTTTCACACGGAATTTCGTTTATCTTTAAACCATTGGCTCTGATGAGACCAATATAAGGGAATTGAATTGTTTATATATAAAAAAAATGTATATAAGTCGAAACAAATTGTTGGCTTTTATGTTTTTTAATAACATTGAGTCGTTACATCATTCGTTTGTCTAACAGTAACACTGCAATAAAAAAAACTCAACAAAATATTGAAAGACTATCGCATTCTTTCCAATGACCTTTATATAACCATTTACACTTGAAAACTCCAGATCTTGATGATTTTTTGTTGTAGATATGGCTTCAGTGTAGTGTATGGTTAAATAAATATACAATCTTTCCCTATGAAATAAAGTCCAGCTATACCCTTCTCCAAGCCAGTGATAATGGATATATACCATTACCTTTGTGTCAGTAATATGTACACTCTTGTTGGGAGCACTGTCTTAGTAGCGAATTTGATTCAACAAAAGCTAACTGTTCCGAGTGTAGCCTCTGATTTCTGTTAATAATCAAGTGTAACGATGACAATGAAGACTGCCCAGGAAGGTTGGATAAATATTTAGTGTAATATGTACGCTTATCTTTGGCGTATCTGTAGTCATTTAATGTATGTTATTTCGGTGATCAATTTTGTGAGATCTCTGCAGCGAGGCAGTAGAAGACGTCCAGTATTGTGTACCCTTCCATACATGTGTGCATCGATAAGTATTGGCCACTGTTAGAGCTATTTATTGTAGGGAAAGAAGTAAAGAGATCCTCATAAATGTAATGACTGTACTTCGGCTATTTTGGCAGCACAAATTGTTGATTTTTGTTGCACGCAAGTTCACACTTGTCCGAATACGAAGCAATACCAGAGGTCACCATGAAAGGAAGGAATATTGAAGAAAGTAAACAAGTTTTCCTTTTAAAGTTAAAACACTCACAAAATAAATGCATTGATAGATATATAGATAGATAGATAGATAGATTCATACATAGATTTATACATACATGTGTATGTATGTATGTATGTATGTATGTATGTATGTATGTATGTATGTATGTATGTATGTATGTATGTATGTATGTATGTATGTGTGTGTGTATGTATGTATGTATGTATGTATGTATGTATGCATAAATGGATGGATGGTTGTAAAATGTCTGAATCAATGCAAAATAAGTTTTCGTTTTTATTAGTGTGCGAAGTAAATACAGAGAAAGGTAGCGAAATAAAGAGAGAGAGAGAGAGAGAGAGAGAGAGAGAGAGAGAGAGAATCAGACAAACAAACAGACAGACAGAGAATGAAAATATGAACATTTGAGAGAACGTGACACATGGACTCAGGCAGTGATGTGGACCTTGAATGCCTAGACTGTTTGGTTGCCCATGGTTGGAACGTCTTTTGTCTTATTTCTCTTTACTCAGATGTAATCTGGATCTAAACAATAGTAAAAGCAACAACAACAACAACAGCAATCCACATCCATCGGCTGCACTTATTTATTTTTACCGACATCTACAACCACCGACATTTTCAGCTCTATTTATTATAACTTCGCTAAACAGTCATCTACTTTTAATGGCAAGCTTCCAGGCAATCGTTCCATCATTGAAACACCTTTGTATTGATCAATCCTTAAATGAATAATGTTATCTAGAAACGCTTGTTTGTTATTCCTATGAGGGTACGAAATATATATATCCTTTAGTAGCTATTCAGAGATTTCGCACAGAGCATTCCTGGCAACGGCCTTTGTTATTGCGTATAAAACAGGATTTAAGGTGTGGTTGCAGCTGTGTTTGTTTCCTAATGAAGGTATGTTGGCGTCATACTTGTCAAATTACTGCGTAGTGTATGAGCTTAAACTGAGTTGGCTCAGTTACTGCGTAATTCATCATTTCTTCCATTATCCACGACTTCTAATTGCTACAAAGGTTTCCACACGAGTGCTGTATATTAATGATGTGCTGAAATTATTACTTTAGGCGGGAATTAAGGACCATATCCATTTTACACACGTGTTTGTGTATCTGTGTGCATGTATTGCTTTATGTATCCGTACATAAACATGTATGTGTACGTGTCTGCGTGCGTGTGTGTGTGTGTGTGTGTGTGTGTGTGTGTGTGTGAGTATGTGTGTGTAGTCAAGTGACTTAGCGGTTAGGGTGTTGCACACGTGATCGTAAGATTGTAGTTTTGATTACTGGACTGGGCGGTGTATTGTATTCTTGAGCAAAACACTTCATTCCAAGCTGCTCCAGTCCACTCTGCTGGTAAAAATGAGCCCAGGGGGAAATATATAAGCCACAGAACACGGGAAACCGGCATCATGTATGTATGTATGTCTCTTCTATTTTTTAATTATTATAAATCTTCCACTGAGGAGGGAGCCGGTTTCCAACAAAGATTCAAGACTCCATATTTGGGATGTAGTTAACACAGACAAATTCACATTTGGAACTTAAGAAAAGTCTTTCATATTTTTACTATTCCACTCACAGATTGCACTTGTAATGTACGAATCAACCGGTCAATTTATCTTTCTGAACATCCCGTGCTTGTACGTACGTACGTACGTACGTACGTATGTATGTATGTATGTATGTATGTATGTATGTATTATGTATGCATATATGTATGTATATATTATGTATGTATTTATGTGTATATTTATGAATGAATGCGTAAAAGAGAAAGAAAGAGAGAGAGAGAGAGAGTATGCATCATTGAGTTAAGGAGCTAACAAAGAGGTGATGCGACTGTGGAATCTGTAGAACACCAGACAAATCTTAGAGTAATTAGTTATGTATTCTGTTTAGGTTCTGAGTTAAAATTCCGACGAGTTCCACTTTGCCCTATAATTTTTTCGAGATCATTAAAAAAAAAAACAAATGTTCCAACTCTCTGTGATCTATGCTCAAATAACGCTGAGATCAACTTTTGATTTCAGTCTTTAGGGGTCGATAAAGCAAGGTGCCAAACCAGGGAATTAAACTGGCGAAACTGGAAGACCATCGTACTAGATGTTTTGTATTTGTTACAGATCTTTGCGTTTTGAGTTCAAATTCCCCGATGACCTACTTGGGTGGCAGACAACCAGTCACACGTTTTAACACCATCATTCGACACCTTGGGTGACTTTGATACAATTAACTTGTTGTATAGTGCTCAGGTGCACTACAACTAAAAAAAAGAATAGGAGTGGGGTGCATAAAGTGTACTGTTGGCAAATTTCAGGAAGCATGGAAGTTTTGAAGGATGCGGTCTCACGGAAGCTAACAAATGATGTGGGTATTTTATTCCCTGCTTCAGTAATCCTGAGCTTGAAAATAATGTTTCGAAAGTCATGGGTGTTGTGTTGTCTTTTGATTTTGTAAGCATGTCCATGAATGTTGGTCGTATGGAATTCAAAAGCGTGCCCAAGGTTTTTGTATGAAAGATGGTGGATAATCTTGTGGATATCTGTCAAGTCAGTTGCCAAACGTCTGAGCTTTAATGTGTCCATGTCCAGGGAAGCTAGAAGTCTCACACATATTTGTGACTATGTAGCATAGTAATGAGCTGGAATAATGGATACAGTAAAGTCTTTGGCCAAGACTGGTTTCCAATTTGGTTTAGCATTTCGTCGGTGCACACGATAAACTAAGATAAAATTAATCTTACTTTATTTCTAAGTGTTGCTTTCTTATTTTTCTCTTTATTTATTTATGTATTTATTTATTTCGGTTCATTATTTTTACCTGCCAATCGATATACCTATTTCAGGTAATTTCGCTTGCAATCATAATAATGTTGTTTTTTTAATTACTTCGGGATTTTTTGGGTGGTGGTGATGGCGGTGGGGGATTCAATCGATCATTTCGTGACTTGAAAACGCTGGTTATCCGCAAGTGATCGACATTTTTGGTTTTTCTATAAATTTATTTTGCTTTATTTTGCTTTTTTTTTTATTTTGGTGATTGCTTCTTTGAAGAATTTAGAAACCAGGGAAAGAATTGTGACAGAAAACAAAAGTAAAACGAAGGAAAATAAACATAGTGAACACAAATTCTTGCTGAATCTTTTAGTAACTCTATAATGGTATTGTGTAATTATATATATATATACACAAAATAATATATATATATATATATATATATATATATATATATATATATATATATATATAATAGGATTATATATGCATGTCTGTATGTTTGTATGTAAGTATGTATGTATATACTACATTCGTATTGTCCCTTTATAGAATAGTTTTATGTACAATATGTGTGTGTATATATATATACATGTATACATATATATGCATATATACATACATATATGTAAATACCTACATATATATGTATATATACATGCATATATGGGTACAGGATATAAAAAAAAACGTAGACACATTGAGAAAACGAAAACATAAAAACACAAACATAGAAAACGAACCTTTTTTTTCGAACAACGAAAAAAAACCCCAGAGAAACGAGACATGCAATATAAAGAACATTCCCCTTCATAAGTTGTGCCTGTTTCATCTACTCTGCGTTTCGAAGGTAAGGACAAGGTTCGTTTTCTATGTTTTTGTTCTTACGTTTTCGTTTTCTCATTGTGTCTACGTTTTCTGATGCCCTGTACCGATATATGCATATATATATATGTAGGTATGTACATATATCTATGTATATATGCAAATGTTTATATATTATTTATATTATTATATGATCGAACGCCACGTATCCTTTTCCAAGTAAGTTATATCCATCTATCTAACTAAATATATATATAAATTTATATATATATATACATACATACATACATATAAACGCACACAAATGTGTGTGTGCACGTGTGCGTGTGTGAGCGTGTATTTTAATGCGTATACTTTTGATCAGTTTTGTATGAATATCTGTCACTATTAATGTATACACATTTATATCTGTAAATTCATGTTATTCGTATCTCTTTATAAATTGATTGTATTTTGCTGATTATGTTACGTTGAGATAAATACATCCACTAACTTGTTTATATTTATATGTAAGGAAAGTTAATTTTTTGTATTTTATCTACACACACACATACACACATACACACACACACACATACACACATAAACACATACACACACACTCACAAACACACGCATACAAACACACTCTATCACAAACATGTCATCACCAATTTCATAAGCACACACACACACACAGCTGGCTTGCACAGTGACTCCATCAATCAAATTCCTTTCCTAAAACCTCAGTAAAAAAGGAAAATTGTTGTTTGATTAAGTCAGGGGAAAGGGCTTGTACCCATGACCTTCAAATGTCCTCCCAAGCTGGTGAAATCGAAACGCATTACGCTCCTCTTTCACACTTTCAAATCGACATCTACGTTGAAAACACGGACGTAATATGAATCCGGAAGAACGACATTCCGAAGAAGGACTGGTCACTGTGGTTAGCGCAAAGCTTTTCGCAGTGGGATGGGAGGGGCTGAATTATGAGAGAAAGAGAGAAATGAGTAAATGGGAACGGCGCAAGTGGTGATGGTACTAGACCAACTAGTTCCGCGAAGCAGGGGCCACTATAGTTACTGCTGACAAGACAGAGAGAAGAGGCAATGCGTTCATGAACCAGAGGCTGGAGTGTGGTACTGAGTGTCTTCATACTAACCTGTCCATTGGCCTTTCGTTTGGGTGCCATCGGTGCCTGGTAGCAGTGGCATCGATCTAGATATGAGTTTGATATTCTTTAGTAAGTTTCACCTGACTTTTTTGTAGACGGTTAGTAATTACTGTGGGTAGCTGAAGTGTTGACTAATGTCCTTCGCTGTTGGATTCAGCACAGAACTACTTGGTATCGAAGCGAAATTCCTGACTATACGATTATGCCTATGGCTGTGTCATCGCCTAAGGGTATACCTGCATTTATATTTATGGTTATTGCTACGCCTGACTAGATATAACTCTACAATTAAGATAATAGCAACTGTTCGTCGATGTGTATATATATAAATATATATGATGGGGTATGTATGCATGTATGTATGTATGTAGTTATGTATGTATATGTGTATTTGTCTATTTATCTACCTATCCGTTATTCTTCCTGTCTAGTTATCAATTTATTTGTCGTTATACTTATGTTTGTTTGTGTTAATATCTATATATCCTATCACCTTCTTGTCTGATAGTCATTGCTGTATCGTTTTAGACCTGAACATACGATTCCATATGAATTAAAGTTTTGATTTTCTCTATCAATCGTCAAAAGAATAACCTCATAATTTTGATTAGTGTTGTTCTAAAGTACATTTGATGTATGGGCGTCGAATTATAAAACCTTCAGTTTGTTTCGAAGAAACTATTCACTTTTACATAAAGCATAAACATATACGAATTCTACTTATATCTACTTTCGGTGTAAAGATTTCCGTTACTAGATATTATATCTAACAGTGACATTCACACAGATCAATTTCAATATATATCATTATGTCATTTTGATAGTCTGCGGTCAAAACAAAACATACTAATCGCTATATTTCATCTCAGTAGATCTAGACCTTTGGATAAAACTAAGAGTCACACATATCATTGGTTTCAAATTTTGATAAAAGGCCAGCAATTTTGGAGCAAGGGATAAGTCGATTACATCGACCCCAATGATCAGCTGGCACTTATTTTATTGATCCCGAAAAATGAAAGACAAAGTCGAGTTCGACGGAATTTGACAGACGAAATGCCGATAAGCATTTTGTTTGATGTGCTAACGATTCTACTAGCTCACCGCCCTATACCAGCTTGCCGCCCTACATACATTATTAGAGTACCGGTTGTACTGAGGATTTTAACAAACAGGCAGCGAATTAGTAATTGCTAGAGTTTCGGATAAAATGCTTCGCTGTATTTGTTTCGGCTCACTGCGTTCAAATTTCGCCGAGGTCAACTTTGCATGTCATCCTTTCGAGGTCGATAAAGAAAACCACCAATCTAAGACAATGTAAGAACTGTAAGAACGTTAGACAGGATGCTCTGCAGCATTTGTTCCTGTACTTTACATTCCGAGTTCAAATATGTCTGTTACCTACTTGAGTAGTAGACTTGATCCGTCACCCAGTTTAATATCACCATCAAGTACACTGAATTTCTTTAGCAGAATCAACTCTGTTGCAAGCATTCAGGCTAACCCCTGAGGGTCCATAAAACATTTGAGGGGGGGTCCATGAAAGTAAAATGGTAAATTGGAGATCTCTGGTAGTACATTAAGTGTCCACAAAATAGTTTTTTTTTATGTTTTTATTGCAAGAAACAGCTCAGTTCTTTTCTCTATCGTTTTACATACTCCATACTACATAATGTGGGAAAAACAAAATTGGAATTTTGAAAGAAGTATCTACAAAACTAGTTTTTAAATATCAAATGGCTATAGAGATCCACTGGGAAAAAACAGTAATCAAAGGAATCTATAAATAAAAAATGGTTGAAAATCACCGTTCTAAAGGATTATGGGCTCTACCTTTCCTCGAAACTGACATTGAATGTGGAAGTACATTCTTAGATGAAGAAGCGCTTGTTTGTGTCACTTCCTCGGTGACTTGTTTTACGTAACAATAAATTTTTCATCCAATATTTATTTCGGTCCTATGAAGACAGCGAACAAGCAGAATCGTTATCAGGCAAAAAAAGTTTTCCGGTACTTGTTCCAATTCCACTAAGAGCAACTTTGCCGTTTATCCTTCCGGGATCAATCACATAACGAATCAGTCAAATACTAGGGTCGGTGTACTTGATTACCCTCTCCCACTCCCAAACTTTAAGCCTTCTGTCTAGATTAGAAAGAATTTCCCTTCTGTGAAAAATTATAGACATTCATATACAAAGTATGTATAGGCGCAGGCGTGGCTGTGTGGTAGGAAGTTGCTTCCCAACCACATGGTTCCGGGTTCAGTCCAACTGTGTGGTACCTTGCGCAGACTGAAAGAAACTGAAAGAAGCCCGTCGCATATATATATATGTGTGTGTGTGTGTGTGTGTGTGTATCCCACTACTGCTTGACAACCGGTGTTGGTGTGTTTACGTCCCCGTAACTTAGTGGTTCGGCAACAGACACGATAAAATAGGTATCAGGCTTAAAACAAAAATAAGTACCGCGGTCGATTCATTCGACTAAAAATTCTTCAAGGCGGTGCCTTAGCATGGCCGTCGTCAAATGACTGAAATACGTAAAAGATAAACGATTATATACGTATATATTTGGATTTTCAAGAACAATACTAATGCAGTTTTTTTTCAATTGCATCATCTAAAAGTTGGAGGGAGGCGGGGTAAACTACCTACATGAACTTTCTATAAAAACAGGTAGTAATTTTAACTTTGGCATTATTCTTAGTACAAGTTGTGAAGAGTGCAGTTCGATTTTAACAGTTATTTTTTCAAAGATATAATGCAAGTAGCAAAGGAGCATATTCAGCATATTTTGCTTCATGAGTTCAATAAAGGCAACAACACAGTGGAAAGTGCGAGGAATATTAATGCAGTATATGGAGATCGGACAATAAGCGTAAGCCAGCATCAACAGTGGTTCCAGAAATTCCGAGCCGGAAACTACAGCCTGGAAGACGAGCCTCGTTCTGGAAGATCTGTAGAACTCGGCGATAACGTCCTGCAAATTCTGGTGGAACAATATCCCATCGTAACTGTTGAGGGACTAGCACAGAAGCATGGATTTAGTCATTCAACCATTCATCACATATGCGTGCCATTGGAAAAGTCAGCAAATTGGGTCAATGGGTTCTTCATAAACTTTTCGAGTCTAATCGCACACAGAGAGTGAATGTGTGCTCTTCTTTGCTGTCACATCGTACGAATGAACATTTTTTTTTTGGACCGAATAGTGACTGGTGGCGAGAAATGGGTCCTCTATAAAAATGTCAAGCGCCGAAGACAGAGGGTAGGGAAAAGGGAAACAGCGGTACCTCAGGTTAAAGAAAGTCTCCACCCACGTAAGGTGTTGTTATCTGTTTGGTGAGATATGAAAGGTTTAGTTCACTTTGAAGTTTTAAACCCAAACCAAATGCTAACAAAAGAGATCTATTAGGAGTAGCTTGAGCTACTTAAGTCAGCGTTAAAAGAAAAATGACCATCTTTGATTGCAAGACGAAAGGTGTTCTTCCATCAAGATAATGTTCGGCCATATACAGGGAGGATGATATCCCAAAGCCTGCAGCAGTTTGAATGGGAAACGATGCCCCACCCACCATATTCGCCGGACGTTGCCCCATCTGATTATCATTTATTCCGCGGTCTTCAAAATCTGAAGTCAGAACAGTACTTGAGGAGTATTTTTCGTCACGGACAGGTAAATTTTGGAAGAGGGGCCTTGCAAGTCTACCAGATAGATGGAAGAGCATTGTAGAAAATGAAGGAGAGTATATTTTATATCAAAAAAGAATTTTATCTTTATTTAACAAAATAAAAATAGCATAAAAAACCGCATTATTTATGGGACGACCCGATATATTTGTACGTATCTGTATTTCTTTTAAGATCACGGTATTTTATATTCATATGGCATCCATATTTTAATATATTCCGTCAGACTTACCAAGTCTGTACCATGTAGCTGCATTGCGAAAAAAAAAAAGAATAATATCAATATTATACATTTTGAACATTTGAAGAATTTCAACTGATAAGCTGTTACATTTACACAGTTCTGACTGCTAGACAATGGTCATCATGAATATAATATTAATTTCTTTTCACTATCGAAAATTTATCATTTATGGAAACAGACGCAGCAGACAAAGTGTAGCTTAGTTGCTACAAAGACAAAATCCATATATGAATGTTGTAGAATAAAAATAAAAATAAAATACATAGATGGCTTGCGACATTTCCTTAGTTTAAAAAGTCTTTTAAGTTATGATGATAGGAAAAACAAAAATCTATTTAATTACTCAATTACTATAATTTTTATTTCAATCTAATAAATCGATAAATCCTATTGCGTCATGATTTAAACTACAGGAAAGGTTACATTGAACATTTTAAAGTTAACCTTGACTGCAAGACATCATTATAGATACAAACTGGTCATTGCTACAGCAACCAGTTATTTCAATAAATTGTGTGACTATTCGCTTATTCATTTATTCTTTTGAAACATTATTCTGGAAAATAGAACTGAAAGGAATGAATGAATACGTCATCAGACAATTGTCTAATGGAAAAAAAAAATTTGGATTCTGTTTCACCCTTTAACGTAGAGCATCTCTGCAAGATAAATAAATTCTACGTCTTTTTAATGACTTAATCAGATGAGACAATGAATAAGGAGAGACATTAGGATGTATTTCTTTCAATTCTTTGCATCCTGAGTTCGAATCATTCCAATGTCAACATTTTAAAAAATCCTTTCGGGGTCTATAAATAAAGTATCAATCTATACCGATGAACTCACTAAATCGTTAGAGCTTCGGATGGAAATCCTTCCAGTATTTATTTTAACTGTTTGTGATGCGAGCTCAAATCCTGCAGTGACATACATGGGTGGCAGGCTTAATTCATCGCCCAGTTTAAGTTCACCACCTGGTGGCACCTTGGGTGCATTTCCTCTCTCCCTCCTTCCAACAAGTTTCAGAGGCTCTGGAAAGACAAAGAGGGAAAGCGTCCATGATCTCTTTTCACATTCTCTGAAACTGGTTGAATGAAGAGAGGAATTTATCCTTTGACCGGAGACCTAACCTGAATGTTTGCTGCAGGGACTCCGCTTAAGGTACCCAAGGATGGGTTAGATAATTATACCAAAGCAGATTGCTTATTAAGTTAACAAAAAACAGGATCAATCCCTCTAACGCAATTCCATACAGTTTCTCTCAACTAAATTTCACTTACGCGGCTTTGGGTCTACCTGAGGACTATGGTAGGAGACCCTTGTCCAAGGTACGATGCAGTGGAATCGAACCCGTAATCACATATTTGTGAAATAAACTTCTTAACCATATACAGCCACACATTAGTCCAAGCCTTACTGTCGTTGTCTAGTTCTGGGTTTATCCTCATTGAGGAGATTCATAATCAAAGCCGTTCCAGTTGTGACAACCGCGTCTTTTTGTGTATCTATGACATCATCCAACTTGTCCTTCCTTTTTAAAGTAGTATGATGTGCTTTTAGATAATCTGACTGCTATTTCCAACAACCATGTATAAAGTTCATTTATTGTTTAGTTTATTAGGCTGGAGAACTGCAAACGAAAATTGCCCAGTGATAACTTCTGCATGAAGAAATATCTTAAATAGAAGTGTCAGTTGACATGCGTGAAGTAGTGATCAATACACTATAAAATATTAATCGATTATAATTCATTTGGAATACAATGGAAAATTATTAGTGCTAATTATAAGTTTTGTCAAGAAAAGTAACTCCACGAAATTCTGAAACTCAAACTGCTTAAAAATTGAAAGGAAACATGCAGTGGGAGAGTTTGTGTGTTCTTTGGCTCACTATATTATATACATTATAAAAATAAATAAATGCGCCCTTTTTAAAGCCTAGCCAGGCTCATAGGCTCGGTTTCTCGGTTTCCATGACGTATGTGTTCCCCAGCTTGATGGGATGCCAGTCCATCGAAGCGTTACTCATTTTTGCCAGCTGAGTGGACTGGAGCAACGTGAAATGAAGTGTTTTACTCCCGAACACAACGCGTCGCCCGGTCCAGGAATCGAAACCACAATCATACGATCATGATGCTGACACCCTAACCACTAAGCCACGCGCCTCCACACATAGACATTAGCTATCATTAAGAAACCAACAGCCTGTATTCTTTTTTTGAGGTAGGTGTTTGTCTTCCAGCTTAATACTGAAGAAATCAGAATTAAGCTGTAACCTTACGAAGCATTGTAGTTGGTCGAATACGTATAGAATTTGAAAATAAACATTAATCTCACTGTCTTCAAAGACTGTGATCATAGCCCCTTCCTTGCACTACATAACAGAAAACAATCATTGATTAAATCCAGTTCACAAGGTATTCTTAGTAAGCTCGGAAACAGCATGAAATCCGGACCCATTTGACCACAAGTTACATACGGTAGCACAAGTTGTTCTTTAACTCCCAAGTCAGTTCTGTCCGTGTAAACCAATGACCAAAGGCATTCCATCTTTGACACTGTTTCTTCTTTTTATCATGCATAGTGCATCCAGGACTACATTTATCAGCATGTGATAGGAGAGAGTTTCGCTGCTATTTCTAGTATATCAGAGAGGTTCCTTCACTTCTTTGTAAGCTTGAAAGTAATTTTCGTAGTCGTTATATAAATTTCACAAAACGTTAGTTTGTCTAAATGTGTTTTCTTCTGAGTTCTTCGCTTTTAAAATATTATTGTCAAACCATTATAGCGTCGTCCTTAAACTATTGTCGTGTTGGTGTATATATTTGTATAATTCATTTCATTATATACTTTCGGTCTTTTGCTAGGTAGACGGACGAGGTTATTTTCGTTGTGTACATCATACATATATTTTAATCACCTTCCTCAGTTTCCTTCTATTGGAATATTCTTGTTTATGTACCATCATTTCGTTTTGTCTAATTTTGTTGTTATTAGTTCTTAGAATATAAAATTTATTTGCCTACTAAAATCAAGTATAATTCCTTTCTATAGCCTCAAATGTATCTTAAAGCCATTTTGTGTTATTGTTTGTTGTTTGATTATTACAAGTTTATCTTTAACCCGCATCTATTTCGGGTAGGCCGTTGCTTATGTAATGGCAAGTGTTTTGAATTGAAAATAAATCTAAATTTAATTCGCTTAGAATTTGATATCAACTGTACTTAGTGTTCGTCCGAAAACTAATAAACATAACAAAGATTTATTTATATAGACATATTATTATTATCATCATCATTATTATTATTATTATTATTATTATTATTATTATTATTATTATTATTAGCATTATTATTATTATTACTATTGTTGTTAGTCTTGTTATTAATATTATTATTATTATTATTAATATTATTATTATTATTATTATTATTATTGTTATTGTTATTGTTGTTATTGTTATTATTATAATCATTATTATTATTATTATTATTATTATTATTATTATATTATTATTATTATTATTATTATTATTATTATTATTATTATTATTCTCTTTAGTTGTTTGTTCTTATCATTTCAGAGTTGTAAGCCATTTAATCATGATAAATAACGAGAGTCGAAAGTCCTTGCGAAATAAAATAAAATACAATTTTACTTCGATAGCGAACTTCAGTTGAGAGAAAAACAACAACAAAAATGGTAAACGAAATGGCTATTTTTGTTCAATTCATTTTTAATTTGAAGTGTACGAAGAATGAAGAATACTAAAATGACTTCCAAACAAATAAATTTCTAATTAAGCAAAGTAACAAAATATTCTTTGCACATATAATTCTTTATATTTTCATGCCGAAATTATTTGATGAATAACATGGAAATAAAAATTTTGAAAATCGTATATATCTACGTGAAGTCATTTAATGGTTTGAGAGCAATACTTATGTGTTTGCTCATGTTTGTGCTCATGTGTATATGCGGATGGATGGATGTGCGCGTGTGTGTGTATAGATACATACATACATACGTATATATTTATATATAAATCCATCCATATACACAAGCACACACAGACAAACATATATACGTGTATATATATATATATATATATATGTACATATATATATATGTATATATTTATACACACACATACACACACACACATATATATATATATATATATATATATATATATACGTGTGCGTATGTATCTATTATTCTATCTAGAGATATGTATGTTCGTGTGTGTGTGTGTGTGCGTTTATTGTTTTGAAATACAATACACAAGGAATATATCATCCCAATCTTTAAACAGCTTTCTGTTGATTAAGGGATCTTGGTTTAATGAACGAACTGAATACTTAAATCTATTAAATTTATAATATACCACACAAACACACACGCACACTCAGAGAGAGAATGACACGGAAAGAGGAAGAGAGGGAGAAAGAGACAAAGAAGGAAAGAAAGAAAAAAGAAAGAATCACACACACATATATACAAGGGAACACAGGCACGAAAGGCCGAGAGATCTGACAGATTAAAACTTAAGGTGTGTGTTTTTAGTAAACACGTTTTTAAGCACCAATTTTTTTCTCTGTGTTACCAGAAAATAGTGTCAATAAGACTAGTTTCGGTGCGTTTTTTACCATTTTATCAGAGATCGGTTCCTCATGTTCCTCATCATAAACAGAATAGTAGTTTTATAGCGATTTACAGTACGCTGGAATGCTGAAAAGTTCCTGGCTTTGGGTAAAAGAAAATACAGTAGGATCAGTTAATTATGATTTAGTTCAATATATTCCCCTCTCAGATTCAAATACAGCGGTCCTTCAGTTTTTCTAAGCCTTGTAAAAGAACTCGGAAGGCTGGACCTCCAGCTTGGCCTTAAAGCCACGAAGTTTTCAGCACCCCTCGTATATACAAACATGTATTAACTATTGGACAGGCAATATTAGTCTGTATATAGCCTTTTCCCCTCTGAAACATCATATCAGAATTATGTATATTGTAAGCTCTTTCGGTCAAATGGCAAATTCAAGAATATATTTAGAACTTAGTCTCAGAAGAAAGGGGAGCACCCAAGGTCTTGCAAGCCTTGAGAGATTAGCAGAGGTGCAAGTTAAAGAAATCAAGTCTCGTGGTTTGGCATCAGTATGCCAATTGATCTTAGATTGGTTATGAGAAACTTTACCTGAATGCATGCAATAATGTGGTGATATTAAATCAAGCTAACACCAAACAACAGGAAAGGTTCGTGCGATTGCAATTTCTGACAAGTCAGTTCCACTTACAACTCATATAAGTAGAATATAAAGACAAAACAGAGAGAGGGAGGAGGGAGAGATAGGAGAGACACACACACACACATAGAGGGACAGAGAGACAGAGAGAAAGAGTAGATGAACCAAATTTAACTCACAAGGGTCTGCTCAGACTCAGACTATGACTGATATATGACATTGACCAAAAGTGGTACGTAATTATCAAACAACCATCGTAGTTACGATGGCGTGTCCACATTATATATATATATATATATCCAAACAAAGAAAAACAAGCAAGAAAAAACAGCAACGCGAGGACGTGGTACAAGTACGGTATTACGAGGCGCTCAGGAAAGGAAAGAAAGAGGATTTTATGTTTCTAGCAAATCTCTTCTTCAGAAATAGAGGTAAGTCCAAAGGAAGGGAAGACGGAGGAATAAACTCGCCAACGATACACACGTGGTTACATTTTGATATATATATTTTAAATTTGAGTATACACTTTGTTGTATCTCGTTTAAAGCCCGTCCACTGTATTCGGCGACCTGGTGTGGTCAACATTATGGGTGTAAATGCCACTAGACTTACTTCAGGAATTCCTTTGTGCCCATAGAGTTTATAACGTATGACAGGAAGAAAATGGAATTCACAAGACTATTATTCATTATGGCTGTTTTGTCCTACCGTGCACCGTTGCCATGCGGGTAAGATACTGTAGTTCTCGTGTAGACGAGAAGCGAACTACAAATATCAATATAAGCGAAACGGAGATTTAAAAACGTGGTGCATCTGCCTCTATCATGTACCACAACTCTTTATACAGCATCTCACTCGGGTGACACCGGTGCAGAATGAGACGAAACGATCGTAGTAAAGAATAAAGAGTCTCCTTAATTACATTTTCTTTCTCTCATATTATATATATATTTTTATACATGTAGATATATACGGATGTCTGTTTACGTATATGTTGATGGCTCTTTATCTACTCCTTATTTCGAGTATTCAACGACAATATGAGTCTTCGAAGACAGTTGCTCCCATAAGTACGAAAATAAAATTTAGGATTTATGGAAGGTCAAAGTTGAGAAAAAAACAGGACAGTGGAGACATACAAGGAAACCGAACGAAAACAGAGAGGATCGTTATATATATATATATATATATATTATATATATATATATATATATATATATATATAATATATATATATATTATTATTATTATTATATTATTATTATTATTATTATTATTATTATTATTATTATTTTTATTATTATTATTATTATCATTATTATTTGATTGAACACCACGCATCCATTTCCAAGTAAGTTTATCTTAATCTTTTTGATGCAAGTCTACTCCATATTATTTTCTCCCCATCTGTTTCTCCCCTTCACCGTATCCTATCTGTCTGTCTCTCTTTCCCCTCTTTCTCTTTTTTTCTCTCTCTCTCGTGGCTCACACGTGACCATCGTCCATCTTTATTTTCCTCACGTGATCATCTTTCCTTTCCTTCAAGACTGTCCTAAGGACTGGACGTATTCCACCTCTCTCTTCAATCTTTTCTCTTTTCAAAGAAAATATTTCTCCAGCTTTCACTATTTTACCTTCGTTCTAGTCTAACGACCCCGTCCCCTGTTCGTCTTCGTTAGGCTTTCTTGTATGTCTCCAATGTCATGTTCTGTTCCCAACTTTGACCCTCCATAAATCCAAAATTTTACTTTGGTACTTATGGGAGCAACCGTCTTCGAAGACTCATATTGTCGTTGAATGCTCGAAATGAGGAGTAGTTAGACAGCCGACAACCGATGAAGGGTCGTTCTTTATGTTACTTGTCCTCTTTTCCATTTGTTTCGTTGTTTGCGTATTGAACTCACTTGTTTTCGTATTTCATTTTGTTTACTGCTGGTGACGTCCTGTAGCCATATATATATGTGTGTGTGTGTGTGTGTGTGTGTGTATGTGTGTGTGTGTGTGAATGTGCGTGTGTGTGTATGAATGTACGTGTGTGTGTGTGTGTGAGTGTGAGTGTGTGTATGTGTGTGTGTATGAGTGTGAGTGTGTGTGTGTGTGTGTGTGTGTGTGTGTGTGTGTGTGTGTATGTCTGTCTGTCTGTCTGTTAGCAATTTGTCCTATACATCATATGCGATGCGCAGAACATATTTCCCTGGCGTCCATGCATCGTATTTGATTCACATTCTAAATTTTTTTTCAAACAACAGATTAACTCGGGGTTTATGAAAGGAAAATGTTACATTATTCAGAACGTATGAAACAAGGGCTAACTAAAAGTCTGAAAACTAGCTTAGATGCTTAGTACAAACTAGGCAATTGATTAAGTATGTTTCCGCGCGCGTGTGATCGTATGTATGTATGTATATATATATATATATATATATATATATACATATGTATTTGTGTGCGTCAAATGTAAGATCTCTTCCCTGAAGACAGAGGCTCGTCTCATCCTATGTTAAATGCATCCACGTTTTCTTGACCCCTTTAATTTTCTATATCATTTGTACTCTGTGTAAGCTGGACTTTTTTTTATATGTATACATATATACATATTTTGTATTTCATGCATTTAATATACTTTATACATTGATCCGTCTAATTTGATTACCCCACAATTGCTCGTGTATATATATATATATATATATATATATTATATATATATATATATATATATATACCATATATATATATACCATATATATAGTACATGTGTGTATGATTGTATTTGTGAGTGTGTGTGTAGAGAGAGGGGAGAGAAACAGCGAGAGGAGGAGGCAATATCGAATACTTTAATGAAAGAAAAATATATAAGCACATTTCATCCCAACTTCACGACTAAAAGCGTAATAACTTCGTCATATTGGTTTCGATATTTCCGATTTGAATATACATGGAAAGATTTCTTTAATAATGCGCTCAAACTAGATTACTTTTCTCATCACCCACAAGAGGTTTTATAGCTGAATCAATCAATCGATCTATTCGTATGCTATTTCTCTCCATATTACATTTGTGAGGATTCTTTAATAAGAAGATACTTCTTCAGAGTACCAAAGAGGGGTATGTGATAGCTTCTATTACTTGGGTTACGTGTTGGATTTCTTCATATATATTCAAATATTCATATGTGCGAGTTTGAGTGTAGATGTACGCGCACACACACTCATACACGCATCATATATATATATATATACACACACACACACACATATAGATAGATAGATAGATAGATAGATAGATAGATAGATAGATGACCGTGTGCTTAATATACTTACGTATTTATGGGAATATATAAATATTGGTACATAAATACATATATAATGTGTGTGTATGTTTGTGTGTGACTTTTGTGTATATACATAGACATAATTCATTATATATGTGTATATATATATACGTGTATATGTGTGTGTATGCATATATATATATATATATGTACACACACACACACATACACATATATAGAGCATGTATGTTTTGTGTATATATGTATATGTATATATATATATGTGTGTGTGTGAGTGTGTGTGTATACATATGCATGCATACATAAATCTATCCATAAATGCATACATATGCACACATACACAAACGCATATATACATACATATATGAACATATTTGTGCGTGTCTATGTGTGCGTCTGTCTGTGTGTCTGTGTCTGTGTCTGTGTCTGTGTGTTTATGTATATATCACTATTTATCAAGGGTAATTGCATGGAATGCTAGCTTTATATCAGATATCTCGGTTTAGTGGTTTTCATATGTTTCATGAATGAATATTAAACAAGCTCTTCGCCTTTTTCTCGAACAGAAATCGAATCCAACAAATACTCGCCGAACGTTTCTTTGACCTGTTATGAAAGTGTAAAAGCAAAGCGTGGTTTACCTCGCTTTCCCTTTCGCTATGAATACGTGAACAATAAGCATCTTTAGATATTTGTACTCAAATGAGGTTCCTACCGGTCAGTCACATGTTCAAGTAATGTCAGAGCTTCGATATGTTAGAAATAACAGATAGACTTTGCTCGAATTGGGAAGATCCGTGGCTTTCTTTTAATTGTTTCAGTTACTAAACTGCGACCAATGTAGCACTGCCTTCAAGAATTTTAGTAGAGCGAATCGATAGCAGTAAGTATTTTATTTCTTAAGCCTGATACTTATTCTATCGTTTTCTTTTTTGCTGAATCGGTAAGTTACGGGGGCGTAAAAACACACCAGCATCTGTGGTCAAGCGATTCTGAGGGACAAACACAGACACAAACACACACACACACACACACTCACACACACACACGTATATAAATGTATATATACATATATGAACTTATACGCCTACGTTTTGTTGCTCCCTCTCCTATCATTGTCTTTCGTATATTTGAACCACACACACACACACATATTTATATATATATATATATATTAGCAATTAAGGACAACTTCTTAATAAGGAAAACTTAACAAGAAATTATCGGGTAGATAGCGTGAAAAACCTCATAAGAGAAAAAATTTCGAAAATAATTCTTTCTTATTGAACATATTAATTTATATATAGAGGGCATTATTATACATACATGCCACACGCTAAGAGGGACAAAATTAGTCATTTCTACCAAAAATTTTACTAATCCCACCGAATGCAATTTTTCAAAGTAAGACATTTAAAAATATGGACTTGTATCACCTGTGATTTCATACCTCTGTATTCATCAGCAAGTCTGGACGTATCATAAATAAACGACCCTACATCGCCAAAGCCGGGCAGCCAACTGACCAACATCAACGACGCACATGGGTTAGTTTACATATATTACATCCGGTAAATGGCAGACTTTTACGAATTGCATTTCGGGAAAGGAAAAGTTTTTTCGGAATAAAAATTTAGCAATTAAGGACAACTTCTTAATAAGGAAAACTTAACAAGAAATTATCGGGTAGATAGCGTGAAAAACCTCATAAGAGAAAAAATTTCGAAAACAATTCTTTCTTATTGAACATATTAATTTATATATAGAGGGCATTATTATACATACATGCCACACGCTAAGAGGACAAAATTAGTCATTTCTACCAAATTTTACTAATCCCACCCACGAATGCAATTTTTCAAAGTAAGACATTTAAAAATATGGACTTGTATCACCTGTGATTTCATACCTCTGTATTCATATATAAATATATATATATATATATATATAAAGATTAAAGTAAACATGAAACAGTAGACATCACTTGAAAAAGACATTTAATTTAGATAGAGAATATCTTTTTATCTTTTATCTTTTATCTTTACTGGTTTCAGCCCAGAGCTGAGGTCATGTTGGTGCACCACCTGTAGCCGTTTGATATTGGCTCCGTTATTTTTTTTTTGGTGGAGTAAAGAGTTTGACGGAGCTGCTCTTCTTTATGTCTCCTGCCGCGGTGTGGGTTCATCTGGTATCTCTGATAGAAACTTGTCCAGTCGTTCCTTGAAAACTTCCACATCAACAGCATGTAGATATCTAAGATTGCCTGAAAGGATATTGAACAATTGCAGGACCTTGAAACCCAAAATAAGTACTGTGTACTTATTTCAGATGGGGAAGACAGGATCTTTGGTACGATGCAGTGCTAAAGATCTTCCAAATATATATAACCGCATATCTCTGTCGTCTTCTCTCCAGGGAATAGAGACTCAGCTCCTTTAACCTCTCCAAGTAGCCCATATTTTGCATAGGGTCGATCTTATTTGTGTAATGGCAGTTGATTGCTTCGTGTTCCACAGTGTGATTAACACTCTCTAGGGCCCATAGTCGGGAGCAGTGTCCAAGCGGCTGAGAATAAAAGTCCTCCATCGGAGTTGCAGGGCCTCCCTTTTCCTGGTTCTGAATGTCCTCAGAATCCAGCCAGCCACTCGTCTGCACATTGTTGCCATCTTGGTAATATGCACATTGTTGCATCATTGCTCATGTGAACCTCCAGCTCACGCACTGACTCTGACTCTGGGATTGTATTACCTTCTGGTCCAGTGTATTCTGGCTTTAGCTTGGTGTTGGGCCGATAGCGGAGTACCTGAAATCTCATAGCATTGAACCGCATGATATTTTTCTAAGCCCCTATGTAGATGTCATTCAGGTCTTTCTGCAGTTTTATGATGTCCTCCGGGTTCCTAACTGCCTGCAATACATTTGTGCCGTCAGCATAAATGGTCAGATTGCTTGACTGTACCGCGGAGGGCATATCTGCGAGGGCCATCACAAATAGTACTGGGCCCAGTCTGTAGCTTTGTCTGTAGCCATGACAACCGTGCACTATTTCTTGTGCCACGCTTAAAAATATTGTTGTTCAACCGCTGCAGCTTGAACTGCATCTGTGTAGTCTTCTGTCCGGCCTTCTTTTCTGCAGGTTTGTGCTGGGATATGGAATTCTCCAAGTGTGATTGTTTCTTTCATTGTCGGGTGAGTGATGGATTCTGCTCCAGCGCTGGATGCGCAAAGCAGCAGTTTGTCCCACCCTCTTCATGCCAGCAGACATCTTTTTTTGTGGAAGTTGCAGATAGACCTTTTTCTCTGAGAGTGTTTGATTTTGGTTTATATTTTAGAACCATTTTCACTTGGCTTTCGGCTGGTTTCTTCTTTTTCTACATTGCTGTTTTGAGAGGTGTTGGGACTGTGGTTGCTCGCACTTTTCGCGTTTCCTTCCTTATTGAACATTTTATCTTTGGTGTCGATGTTGCCACTGCTTTCCGTGTGACGTTTCTCACGGGCAGATGTCCAGTTTCTCCAAGTATGGCCGTACGAGCATATAAGATCGGATGAACTCATTCTTCTTCTGCTCTATTTGTGCCACAGATCTGGAAAAACCATTGCTCTTCAAGGCAGCTGTAATTAAATTATTTGGCGAATCGCTTTCTGTGACGTCCCAGGCTCGCAAGAACAATCCAACGTTTGTGGTCTTCCAATTTCTCGTAATTTTCCGTATGTGGCTGCGATTGTGTGCAGTTGGTTTTTGAGTGCAAATATAGAGAGAACAGAGGTGTGATGAGAGAATGAGGGAAAGAGAGTGGGAATTACTTGGGTAGGTGAGGGGAGAAGAGCAAGCTGGGAGAGGGAAGAGACCAACGGGGGTGACGGGGTAAATGTGAGGGGACAGACGGGAAAGTTGAGGCAGAGAATGGGACAGATAGGAGAAGGGAATAGAGAGGAGATTGAGAGGGCGACAAAGATGAGGGAGAGGTAGGTATGCAGGGGAGAGGATAGGCAGTTAACGTTGAGGGATTGGATTGAGGGTGTGGTTGGATGGAAATAGGGAGCAAATGAGGAGGGGAGTAAGTGGAAGTGAGAGAGAAGGAAAGAGAGAGACTAGATACACATTGGTTCTAGTACTGGGAGAGAGCTAAACGAGTGAGAGGAAAAAAGGATATATATTTGGAGAATGTGAGAGAGAGGGAGAGAGGGAGAGAGAGAGAGAGAGAGTGAGACCAGATATACATTGATTCTAGTACAGAGAAATAGAGAGGAGGATGTATCGCTAGTGTGTGAGTACGAATGTAAATATCTTTGTAAATAAGAGCAAAGTGATTGTGAGAAAAAAGAGTGAGAGGAAAGAAGAATATATATTTGGAGAATTGAGAGAGAGTGGTAGAGAGATACTAGATACACATTGATTCTCATATAGAGAGAGACAGGAGGATGTATTGCTAGTGTGTGAGTGAGAATATAGATATACGGAATCGCTTACAGCTGTTTCTAGAATAGCCGGGAGTGTGGATCATCATACTGAGTATAGTTTCCATTGGCTGAATACTTCGTCATCAGAAAGAGAGAAGGGAGAGAGATGTAAAAGCGAAGGAAAGTCCCCAATCAATGATATTAGTGTATTCCAGCTTGTGAAAAATGAGAGAAGGATCATAATAAAATAGCAATGAGTTAGGTAGATCCGTGATACACACCACACACACACACACACACACACACACACACACATAATATATATATATCTATATATAATATATATATATATATATATATATATATATATAAGCAAAAACATTCGAA
>NC_042997.1:143922446-143927446 GCF_006345805.1 Octopus sinensis | reverse complement strand
AAACATTGTATTCTACTGCGCTATGTGTACAGAGGGGTAGAGAACGAACACTACCGGTACCACATAGTGTCGCCAGTCTTAAGAACATCACACACATACACACACGATCTCACACACGCGCGCACACCACACACACCACACACACACACACACGCACGCACGCACACATATACGCACGTACACTTACATTCCCATATGCCCTGCCCTGGTCAATTTGTTAAAAGTTTAAATGTTTGCTGTATCTGCCTATTCTATAGTGTTCATTTCTTTCATTTCTTTCATCTCTTTGTCCTTTTTTACAAATTCCCCATTAATGTTTACACGTCCCCATCCTAGGTCGTAAGGGCTACGTGATCAATGCTACCTCGACTATAGCTAGTTACCTCTCACCAATAACTCAGACGAGAAAACTATGAATAAACGAATCGTTACAAAATGGGAAATAGGATATTTCCAATGATAATAAAACATACTTTATCACACTTTCCCCCAAATATCATATTAGATAAAGAAATTAGAGATAAGAGGATTAGATCAAAAGACTCACAGATACTTAGAAATTAATGAACTGGACAGAATACATCACACACAAACGAAAGAAAGGTTAGAAAGGAAAATAATAGACGTGTTAGATTTATACTTAAAAATACGGCAAAATGTCAGACTGTAATAATATTTTGTAAAGAATATAGAAAAAACTGATGCAAATTGCTAGATAACATGAACAAAACGGAGAATTGCTTTCTCTCCTTAAAAATAAGTTAACAAACATGAAAGAGGGTCGTTGGTTACAGACTGTTGAGAGACGAATAGAGGAAAACATAGCACACACTATTTTAAAAATTGGTTAAACCGAACATGGAATGTGTAACGTCATGCTCAAAATTTTGGCAAATAAATTCACCTAAATGACCAATGGGCTACGAGAGCGAGCAAAGAGAAAGTGGACAAAATAAAGAGGTTAGGAAGAAACATGTGGATATACTGTGCGTGGGTAATACTTTTTAAAATGAGAGACGGTTAGATTAAAATTTGATAGGAAATACACATGGATTACACAAATAATATATATATATATATATATACATATATATATATATATATATATACTTATATATATATAAGTATATTTGCCGCCAAAATGTGGAGGACCCATAGGGGACGATGCTACTGTTGTTTATAGCCCCAGGAAGACATCCACTCCATCTGGCTAACGACACTATCTGTGTCCGATTAGTATCTGCGAAGAGAAGTAATCGTTTCCATCTCTAGCCTTACGTGATACACACAGTCCTCGGTTTCTGACTAGTAACCTGTCCACATATGCAGTAATCCCTTGACTATCGCGGGTGTTACGTTCCAAACCCCACTGCGATAGGTGGAAATCCACGAAGTAGAAACAATATTGTACTGTATACTTTCTTTATTTGCATATATTTATTTTATTATAAATGCAAAACAACACCACAGAGGTATCGACGTAAGCTTAAATAATAAACCGCGATATGGCGAGGGATCACTGTATATATATATAATATATATATATATATATATATATATATATATGTGTGTGTGTGTGTGTGTATGTACCTTTAGTCGAACAAATCTACCCCAGAACATATTCTTTGTAAGACTAGTACTTATCCTATATCTTTTGATTTAGATTCAGTTGAATAAGATACTTAAGTTGACACACCAAGCCAGTCCGGTATTATCCGCATGGCTCAAAGTAAGGTGAATAAAAAGCAAATAAGTAACAAGGATGATTAATACCTTGACATCCTTGTTACTTATTTGCTATATATATATAAAGCAGAGTTTGTGCATCTGTGTGTGCGTGTGTGTGTGTGTCTATGTGTGTGTATTTCCTTATGTATTCGAAAACTGAGCTGCCGATTTTGAGGTATTATTCCTTTAATAATGCACACGAACTAGATAACCTTTCTTATCGCAATCATCAAATGTATGGTACACATTATCAAACCGTACTCGCTCACATGCGACAACTTGCAGTACTGTGCTTCCATTTCAATAATTAAACCACAATTTCGCTTAGGGATAATTGCTGTTTCATCGAGGCAAAGCAGATACTTTTCCATGCTCCATTATTTACTTTGTCCATACACCATTATTCTTACTTTGTCTTTTCAAATTGTACCGATCGTTGACCAAATGCAAGTGAATGCTTTTCCTTGGCTCGCTGGCATTTCGCATTAATCCGGTCTCTTTAGTTCCATTTTAACTTCAATCGTGATCATTTTATTTTGTTTGAAGATCCAGCACTTGCACTGGATGTAGGCTTTCGGGGCTTGATTATAAAACCGAACACAAGAAAGTTTTAAGTCAAGTAGCACACTAATATTACATATATGCAATATATTTTTGCGATACAACTTAAAAGGGCGACGAAGTATCCCTTTCCTTACTGAAACCGAAGAACCACTGAAAACACGAACACTGTTTTAATGTGCATTGCAAAAAGTAGTTCATGCATTTCTTACAACTAGATGCATGTGACTGTGTGCGTATGTACTTATATATGTATGTTTATGTACATGTGCGTGTGTGTATTTATATATGTGTATACATGTATGTATGCATGTGTATATGTATTTATGTATGTGTGTATGTATAATTCAGTCGTTATCTCTTCCAGTAGAGAAACAGCTAATAAAATTTAGGCTGAAAAAGCTTGTTTAAAATGCTTCCAGTGTCCTATTTCTCAGACATTTCCGCAGTGTACAGCCGTTTCTTCAGGCAAGACAAACTTGCCTCGTATATACATACATACATACATACATACATACATACATACATACATACATACATACATACATACATACATACATACTTACATACATACATACATACGTGTGTGTGTGTGTGTGTGTGTGTGGCTTTTTTGTTGGGCACAGAACAATTTTTATTTTAATGACACCGTATGTTTGCGTATAGACTGACTCAACACTTGCATACTGACCATTATTACTTAGATGGTACACAGAAGAATGGTACCAATAAATGGTACAAAGAGGACTCGACCAGGATGTAACATCAGAAGCACAGGAAACACTTGGCAAGACAATAATGTCGTACTAATTCTGACAACTTATCAGCTTCAATTTCTATACAAATTTCGTTATTTGCTTTACGTACATTTAAATGACATTACAGAAGGACAAGAATAAAGTTACCAGGAATCAATTTAAAGTTACTAATATCAGAATATTAGAAAACTTAAGCTTTCTTGATTAGTCTTACTGGGTCTGCGCAACAATATCAACAACACCGAGATAATAGAGGGGATCTATACTTCCTCGGCAAACACTTGTTCTCGACATTAACAACTCTAAATATACAACTAAGCAAGCTATACATCAAACTGGTTAAACTTAGTTTGCTTTGTGAATATATATATATATATATATATATATATATATATATATATATATATATATATATACATATATATATATACATATGTATCTATCTATATATGTATATACACCAACATATGTACATATGGTACATACACATATATATATATATAGGAATAATATACACCCACTTATATGCATGCATACATATACGTATATAAACAACAATTGTGAAAAGAATAAATGAAACTTGCAAAGTGCTGCCATTTTCTGGCTCCATTTTACTTTCATATATATATATATATATATATATATATATATATATATATATACATATCTGAGCGTGTATGTGTCTATGTCTATATATAGATATACAAATATATACACGTATATATATATATATATATATATATATATATATACATAATATATACACGTAATATATATATATATATATATATATATATATATATATATACATATCTGAGCATGTATGTGTCTATGTCTATATATAGATATACATAAATATATACACGTATATAATATATATATATATATATATATAATATATATATATATATATATATATATATATATATATATATATATATATTTTAATATATATATATACATATATATATATATGCACACGCACAGTCGGAGGCAGTCAAACAGACAGAAAGAGTGACAGAGACAGACAGAAAAACAGACATTAAACGGACATTTCTTGTATTCATGAGTCAAGCGCCACTTCAAAATTTGACCAACATCGTGACTATATGACATTTTCCACTCAATATCTTATTAATACCTTAAAGAACAGCAAGTACTTCTTGAATATTTAAGAAATAAATAAATGAATGCGGCTCTACTTTACGTTCTGGAAAAATGTCGAATTGTCATGAATCGCAGCAGTTCGGTTGTTATATCGATATTTTTCCGAGTGTTTCGAAGTTGTTTTAGTCAGTCGTCTGCGAAAAACTACAAAAAAGAAAAAAAAAAAAGAAAAAAGAAATCCTGAATTGATTTCATAGATGAAAAAGAAAGAACAGAAAAAAATAAACGAAACTAAGATTAGTTTGAACTTTATAGTCAATCCCGCACTGTTATGTAGCTAAACAATCGAAGTAACGAAAGTTTGTCTCTCGATAGGTTAACAGAATCGGCAAAACAGCGAAGAAAATGTTGACTTATTGAATTATGTCCCTTTATGTTCTGAGTTCAACATTTCATTGGCATTGACTTTGTCGATCATCGTTCCAGAGTTGATGAAACAAAGTGTTGCTTAAAGTACGTAGCGGAGTTGTTTTCTTTGACATCTTGCTCCACATCCATAATCTGTGACCTCGAACCAAAGTTGTACATCCCTATTTTATTCCTCGCTGATACTGGTAGAGTGGTATACATGGTTAATAGACGGTTTTCTCTTGGGAGATAATCCATTGTAGAATATTTATTGGAGCTCGGCACATAACGAAACATTATGTATGCCATGGCCTTGCTGCTTATAAATTTGAAATATACGATTTTGTGTGTGTGTTTGCGTATGTGCGTGTGTGTGTTTATGTATGTGTGTGTCTGTGTGTGTGTGTGTGTGTATATGTGTGTGTGTGTTTAAAGTTA
>NC_042997.1:143892446-143909946 GCF_006345805.1 Octopus sinensis | reverse complement strand
GGGGAACTGACCGGAACTTGAGACTGACCGGAAGAGGAAGGGACAGGAGTGACGCGCGCACAGGCAGGGAAGCATTGGGCCGTTTCGATCGGGGTAGCCGACAGAGCTGGACGTGGGAGCGCTTTGTCAAGGTAAGGGAAAAGCAGCTGTTATTTCTAGCGTTCGGGTCGGGCCACGTGGAAGGGTGCGTTACCGCCGGGGAGGTCTACGTCGACGAAGAGAAGGTAGGTGTCTTTATTTCAAATCTCCCGCATACATCACAGTTATTAACGGTTATTTTGGGAAAGAAGTGAGTGTGAGGTAAGAAGTTTGTTTTCCAAACACATGATTCTGGGTTCAGTTTTATCGTGTGGCACCTTAGCCAAGTGTTTTCTACTATAGTCTCGAGCCGACCAAAACTTTGTGAGTGGATTCGGTAGATCGAAACTGAAAGGATCCCACTGCGCGTGTGTGTGTGTGTATATGTGTGCGTGTGTGCGTGTGTCTATGTGTGTGTCTTTGTATCAATGTTTGTTTCCCAACCACCACCACTTGACAACTGGTGCTGTTTGTTTTATTCCCCGTAACTTGGTGGTTCGGCAAAAGAGCTGATAAAATAAATTTTTTTATATATGCGCCCTTTTCAAGCCTAGCCAGGCTCATGGGCCCGGTTTCCCGGTTTCTGTGGCGTATGTGTTCCCCCCAGCTGGACGGGACGCCAGTCCATCGCAGCGTTACTCAAGAAACAGGAACAGAGAGTGAGAGAAAGTTGGGGCGAAAGAGTACAACAGGGGTCACCACCACCCCCTGCTGGAGCCTCGTGGAGCTTTAGGTGATTTCGCTCAATAAACACACACAATGCCCGGTCTGGGAATCGAAACCGCGATCTTCGGACCGCGTGTCCGCTGCCCTAACCACTGGGCCATTGCGCCTCCACAAAATAAGTAATAGGCTTTAAAAAAATTTTTTAAACAGTACTGGGATTGATTCATTGGAATAAAATTCTTCAAGGCTGTGCCCCCAGTATGGCATCAATCTAACGACTGAAACAAATAAGAGAAAGATAATAGAAAGAAAAGATGTAAAAATTTCAATAAATTATTTAGCTGAATTTACTTCTTTTCCTCCTTGTCAAAATAGACATCTAGAAAATTTGAATAATACATTTTTAATTTAAATAAAATTTAATATGTAGCCTGAAAAAATAACGTTTTATATAAGTAATAACATTGAGCTGTGCTTTGAGAATAAAAGTATTTTGCAATTTATATCAGTAGCTTGTCTATATTGAGGATGGCGGCGCACCAGGAGAGTTTCTGGTCTACGAATTTGTGTATCACGTTAGAAATAAATGCATTTCAAATTTCAGAAATTTAGCGTATGGGAAAGTTGCTCGTTTGTAAATTAGTTGTTGTAATTATACAGTACAGCTTTGATGTTCGTTATAATTGTTTTTGTACCACTCCGTTTCTGATACATCATATGTGAAAGGTTCCGTGTGAAAGATTACACAACATGCGTGGTTGAATAAGCTGGAGTGGCACCTCATTAAACAAGCATCAACTCGTGACTCTCTGCGCAGTATTTGAGACATACAGTTGGCCTTTTTTATATAGAGACAAATCAGAACAATTTCTACTACTACTACTATTATTATTATTATTATTATTATTATTATTATTATTATTATTATTATTATTATTATTATTTGTTTGGCTTTTGTTTTGTATTTGTACAAGTTGATTCCAAGTCTCACCCCGAAGACCCCAAGAAACAACAAGTTAGAAGTTCAAGTTTGTGTTATGGCTAGGGTGCCATATTTTTGGCTTTGCACACAGTTTTTATCAAGAGAATGTCTATCAAAACAAGAAAGTTAGAAGTTTGCTTTAAAATTTGATTAGTTGATAGAATGATCTTAAAATAACAGTAAAATGTGTTTGCTACTATGTATATTTAAAAACACTTTTGACAATATTTACAGATTAAATTATTGTTGTTATTATTATTATTATTATTATTATTATTATTATTATTATTATTATTATTATTATTATTATTATTAACAACAACAATAATAATAATAACAACCATAAAGCTATTAAAAATTATACTACTAATACAATGATAATGATGACGATTACGATGACAATGACAGCGATGACGACAATGATGATGGTTATGATGATGATGATGATGATGATGATGATGATGATGATGATGATGATGATGATGACAGCAGTACTAATAATGATGATGAGAAAAAGAAACGAAATTCTAGGGTGAGAATACGGTAAGCTGCCATATAAGGGTGTTTGGTACGAATAGGTTCAAAGTCAAAAGTTACAGGCAATAAATTTGTAGGGCAAGCCACTGAGGGATGCTGTGATGATAATTATAAAATTGAAGTAGACGATTTAGTTGTATGATATGTATTCTAATAGAGCGTGTGAAAGTTGAGTAACACAGTATAGTCAGAAAATTAAACGATATCGGTGATCCTTGACACCATATATTGAAATCCTTATATACAGTGGTCGACGAAAAGAGGGTGAAAGAAGAAAATGAATAAAAGGTAAAAAGGTAAAAGTGCAAATATGAAAATGGAAAAATCCCAAAAGAGTTGCTTGGAATGAGCGAATGCATAAATAAAATAAATTATTATTTTAACATGTTACTATATTATATGGTTATTTTATAAATGTGTCCACTCATCCAAGAACTCAAGTATGTGCAGATCTACATCCTTGGCTGAAATATATGGGACTTTAAAAATGGCAACTCGCATACGGAATTTTTTGGTCTGGGACAAGAACCGCTTTTACCAACATGGGTAGCGGGAGTCAGCGCAATTTACTCTTACTTGAAGCGCCTGAAATCATAACTTACAGAATAATTTAGATAAATGAGATCTTAATTACTTCCCCGTACAAATACAATAGTACTTTTGGTAAAGTTTTCTAAGCCAAGATTTTTTGTTAGTGTAACTTACATTCTAATATCTTAAAATTCAGTATCGGTCCTTGACATTGATACTCCTCCACAACAGCCCACAGCTTATTAAAATTAAATTAGTGCTAGTAACGATCTAGGATGAATGGTGGGGGTATGTCTGTACGCCACCAGTTGGACCTTCCATCTGCTAATAATCATTTTAATCCTTTATATCCTATATTTTCTATCATTACACTCTATATGCCATGTTCTTATTCCTCGTATGCACATATTTTCAATCCTACACTTACGGGCTGCTCCTATCATACTACGATTGGAGAACTTTCTGATATGTTTCTTTCTTTTTTTTTATTGTTTTCTAATATTTTGTATATATATTAATATTTTTATTATTCTTTAATATTTTTTATTTGTATCTCTTTTAACTCTGCTCTCTCAGAAATATTTTTTAAAAGACAGGGAAGTTTATTGTAACTATATTGTTGACCAAATCATATTTAATCTAGTATCTAGACATATGTCTAGATACTAGATTAAATCATAGAAAAATAGAATTCTTGATTATGGTTTGTTGATTCTCTCCAAAACTGCAGCACAGAAAAACTCATTCCATTTTCATTTTTGATACGTTACTTCGTATTTACTCAGCAGACTGAGTAAAATGCTTATGGTGTGTCTTGAATCCTTACAATTTAGAGAATGAGTGACAACCCAGAAAAGCAGTATAATGCCTATTTTTGTCTGGCCAGAGTATGTGAAGATACAGTCAACTAATACTGAAATAAATAGGGAAGCTTATGTCAGCAGCCATCTTGATTATAAATGTATACAAAGCAGCTTGGAAAACTTGATGCATCTGAAACTGTCCTCCCAATCCCATAGCCTTACAAGGTTCACATGCTATTCTTTATAAGAAGGCGCATGCATTACAACCTTACTCGATAAATTAAAATGGGAAAACTGCCTGAGAAAGATATATATATCAAACAGTTCTCCAACTCCTATAACTATTCAAAGTTTGCATGCTATTTTCCGAAAGTGCTTACCTGCTTTATAACCTTTCACGGCAATACTTTATCTTAAGAACCTATACCAAATACTTTTCTGTTTTAAGGAGGAAATCAGGAAAACGTTTCTGGCATGATTCATTATCCCTCTTTATTATTAACCTATTTATTACTTTGCAGCCGTGTTTTCTGTGTTTTTCACTGTAATAAAGCAACTAGTTCGTTATGTCATCGAGGCCTTGTGAGATATTAACTTGACTTTTACCTTGTAGATACCATTTCCATTGGTTTATTTTTCCTATGACACCAAAAAATGTATAATTTTGCATCACCCACATTTGGGTGCTTAGTTGCTTATAATCACTAAGCACCCAAAATGGTGCTGCTGTGAGAAACAAAACTGATATCGTATTTAGAATCAGCGCCATAAAATTAGCCTAAAAACCTTTAAAAATCAAAGGCGTTACAAACCAATGTAATGGATATCTTTCATCTATTTAAAATAAAGTTAACTGTGTATGATGCAAATAACAAGAGCGTTAAGCAATTTAAGAGAAAAACTTAATGTTGTTCCTATTTTTATAATTTAGAAAATAGCCTCTAAAAATAAATCAGAAATATGATAAAAATTTGTTTAGTTAATATACTAGAAAACATGAAAAAATATTTTCTTTGGTCGCTATCTTAAACCATTCTCTTTACGTCCACCTAAATTATGCTCGAATATGTACACATAACTTTAACAAGAACTGAAAAATATATGAGATTAGATCTGAACTATGGCTGGTTTTATTATTTCGATTTAAAGAACCAAAGGACCTTAGATCAATTTAAAGAGATGTGTTAAAAATTCCACTAGCTATATTGTTGAACAGATAAAATTATGTTTTGATAGAAATAGTTTATGGTTTGTTGTGTTAGGATCGACGCTAAGCGATCCAAACATTACGCAATTTAATAAAACGTATATCAGCAAAAATTGGGTCTATAGGGCTCGATGTATAAATAACAGTTCATAAACGATATTTCACAATGTGCTTATTGGAAAATGTATGTATTAATGTATTGGTGCATAAAGCGAGGTAGTAAAAATCCATCTAGAATCCAATATAATAGGTAGATTATTGATTACCTCTTAATAATCGTGCGCGGAATCGTGATAACTTGTACAAATTATACAAGTAAAGTAAAAATGCGCATGTGATTTTGTTTTTTAAAAAGTATCTTATACATGATGATTTCCAATTAAGAAAATGTGTATGTATTATACCAATTATTGCCAAAAGAAATTAGATGTATAGTAGTTGTACTATCAAATTAAGAAGGAGAAAATTTTGTTGGGAATATTGATATTAAAGTAAGATCCGGACAGACCACAGGTGTTACATAGAAAAATAAATGATGTAGCCACAGAAAATGTATTTGAAAAGGAAATAATTGAAAAAAATAATTAAAGAAAAATTAATTAATTATGTTAAAGGGATAGTCGTCGTCGTCGTCGTCGTGGCGAAGGCTACTACGGTGGCGAAGGTCCCTCCAAGTTTCCGACTATTTCTTTCTTCGTTTGTGCTTCCTTATTTGTATCGGTACCTCTCATGACTGGAAAAATCAGTTTTTGCATGGAACAATTGTCAACCGAGGTCACATCTGATTGACCGTAAACACCTTGGTTGGAGTTGGCAAGTCTTTCGTCGTAGCCGTTTATCATTTTTATTTTTTCGGTGATGTTCTAAAAAATGTTCTACGCCAATGTTGATGTAACACCACGTTTGTCTGTCTTTCGCGTGTTGCACCCTGGATTTAAGGTCGAAGTATGTGCTCTTCATCGTCAATTCCTGTTAGTCTTTTAAACATCGCATAAGGTAGCCGTTGTGATCTTTTCTTGATGCTGAGTTCACTTTAGAGAATTTGACATGGCAGCGTTATTCTATTCATGCGACATACATGACCTGTCCAGCTTAGGCGTGGCCTCAATGCTGTTGACTTCGGCTCGTTTAACGATTGCAAGGTTATTGACATAGTCCTTTCATTTGTTGTACATAACTGATTGCATTTTTTGTTGATGAAACTTAGGGAAAACTCTGGAGCGATAAATAGAAATATGTTTTAAAGTAAGCCCTTAAGATTTTTAATATGAATTATTTATAAATTGTTTACCTAAGACGAATAAGTGAACTAATCTTGTCGGAAAAAATGTTTGCAACATGCTGGGTGGTACTCAAACTGCGGTCCACAGTCCCTACAGAGACTGCGAAGGGACGCTGAAATATCGTGAAAACGGATGACTAGAGACAGTTAAGTTTAAAATTTTCAAGACTTTGATTTTTTTGCATGATATCATCCTTTTTTGTCGTTAATCTCAAAACTCCACACCTCTCCTACACCATTTGCTAATCACACTCGTTGTACAACAGGTGTGATTAGCCGATGGAAAATATGCAGGTCTAATTGTGGATCGTACATGTGCTGTTGGTATTCTACGCTCACGTGATTCACCACACCACTATTGCAATCCGCATGTCTGCATGTCTCTCGTCGTCGTTATCCTCATCCTAGTTCATAGTCTGGAAATTACGGTACACGAATGTATGCCATTTTTTCCATGTTAGTTACCCTGTATTTTATACAGTGAATCATCGAAAAATGTCTAAGGGGACCAACACATAAAATTTTTTGAAAAATGTGAACCAGTTTTCAGGCCGACCAAATCTTTCTGAGTGGATTTGGTAGACGGAAATTGGAAGAAGTCTATCACGTATAAATGTGTGTGTGTGTGTGTGTGTGTGTGTGTGTTGTGTGTGTGTGTGTGTGTGTGTGTGTGTGCGTGTGCGTGCGTGCGTGCGTGTGTGTATTCGTGTGCGTGTTTTTGTGTCTGCGTTTGTCCCTACCATCGCTTGATGACTGGTATCGGTATATTTACATCCCAGTAACCTAGCGTTTCAGCAAAAGGAATCGATAGAATAAGTACCAGGCTTTAAAAAATAAGTCTTGGGACAGATTAGTTCGACTAAATAAGTTCTTCAGAGTTTTGCTCCACATGGCCGCAGTCTGAAACAGGTGAAAGAAAAGATTAAGAACATACATTCAAACATGCATAATAGGACAATCTTCTGTACAGATTCCGTCGAAAATAAATTTCACCCTCAAAACAGAAGGTAGTAGAATGCCTTTGTGCAACATGCTACGCAGCGAGTTCGAACTAACAACCATTTGGTTGCTGCAAAGTAAACTTCTCAAGCATATATATATATATGCCTACGCCTATACGTAACACACACACGCACACACATACACACATATCCACTATATATTGAGAAAGAAAAAGAGAAAGAGTGGCACACGCAAACATATTTTATGTGTATATATATAATATATATATATATATATATATATATATATACGCACACACACACACAAACATTAGGGTGCGATGTGAGAAATTAATGTATCTCGGGTTACTGAACATAAGCTGCCGACACTTAATTTGATAAGCTACCTTCCAAATGACGTCATCAACAGCGCCACTCAGCTACTATTCTCTACCGCCCAGGTATAATATCGATCATTTCCTTGATCACTTGATCACCAGAAGCAAAAGATCCTTGAACAGCAGTCATCAATAATTGATTGGTCCAGCAGTGCTTCTTTTGCTGGCACACTATCAGTACAGCTATTTGAACTCCTGCAAATCATTTGCAATTTGCTCTTGTACGGAACTATTTGCTTGCATCATATTGGTTTCTCACGTCATAAAAATATTCTCTGTCACCTTTCTCGTCTCTCCCACCCGTTTTCTCTCTCTCTCTCTCTCTCTCTCTCTCTCTCTCCTCTCTCTCTCTCTCTCTCTCTCTCACACACTCACTCTTTCTTTCTCACACACGTAGACACACTTTCTACCTTGAAAGTTCATCGTAAATATTATATCCAGTCACGTGAAATCAGTCGTTTTGAAATCACATCCAACTCAATAAACCCTTAGCTACGCACTGTTTGACCTTCATATTTGATTCAATCTCAGACTATTAACAATGAATACTAAAATACGTGTTAATAATGGCTAGCTGTTTTGCAATTAGTTATAAGAGACCTAAATCTTTCATTCTATTATGTAAATTTTGTAATTGTTCGCTTTATGTCAGTTCGTTATATTTTCATTGAAGAAATTAAAGAGAAAAATTTTCTCACTTTTATAAGATGTTTCACATCTTATAAATCGATTTTCTAAATACACACAGGAATTATAAAATTACATTGCTCTAAGGTAGAAACCGATGCATTGCGCTCTGTATATATAACAGTGATGGAGAAAGCAGCTTCGTTTATCTTATCGAAAGTTGATTAGGTTTACAGGATTTAGTTAACCCTTTACCTATCCAAAGCATTTTCACAGATTTTTCCTAAACGTCCATGCTCATTTTCAAACTCTTAGTTAGCCCATCTCAGTAATATAAACCTTTTCTTTCATAATTCCCAAGTTATTCTGATGGTTGAAAAACAATTTGGGAGTGAGTACCATATATAATGCGAGGACGCCAGGAAAATATGTCCGGAGCAGAGCCGGATTATGACCCATAAAAGATTTGGTATCCCCCACCCATATATATGTAATTTAAAATATAAAATATAAACAGTAATAAACTATATAATAAGTTCTTATTTTTCAAAATGAAGCAAAACTAACAGTAAGATGGAAAATAGCGTTTATGTTTGCATACTTCCACTTCATTTTTATTTGAAAAGTTTTCTCCTATTTTTCTAATTGATCAGATCCTCAATATGACACCAAGAACACTTCGAAATTATATTTCCGTTCATATAAACCACTTCGAGCATTATTTTAGCAAGTTTGAAATGATTTATTTTGTGCCATAAACTATTTACCATTTATGTTGAGCCCCCCCCCCCACTATTCCTTTATTCTCTAAGAACATATTTTGCTTAATGGTTAATCCATTGTCACTTATGATACACAGGACAGGTAAAGTACTAAAGAGGAGAGTGGATAATTAGCGAATGCTTTAATGAATCCTGTATGACCAGTGTCATACAGGATTCATTATGACTTATAAACCCGTATGACTTATTATAAAAAGGTCATTTTACATTTGTATCTTTCACGATTCGATTTTACAGCACAGTATTTCGCAACATGTTTTCTACCGCGACCTCCGTTGATCCAATCAGAGCTGGATTAACCATTAAACAAAATAAGCATGTGCTTGGGGCATCAAGTGAAGTAGGGCACTACAGAAAGGGTAAATGGCTTACGACACAAAGGAAATTACTTTAAACATGCTGAAATAATATTTGAAGGGGTTTATATGATCGGAAATATAATTTCGATGTGTTCATGGTGTTATAGGGAGGATCTGATGAAAGACTTTGCAATTAAAAAAAAAAGAGAAAAGTTTTCAAATATGAATAAAGTAGAAGTATACAAAAATACGCTTATCAATTCGTTTTTGTTTCATTTTGAAAAATAATGATTTATTTTATGGTTTATTATTGTTAATATTTTGAATTAAATATATACGAAAGTGCTTAGGACCTGTATGGGTCATAACTCGTGCTTGGGACCTCTATGGATGAGAACCAGGCCCTGGACTCAACCCTTATGAGCGAAATTGTGATAACAAGTCTACTTAGAAGCACATCAGACTAAACCGATTGTAGGGTAGTAGATATAATTCATTACTCGATTTACTATAACCTTCTGGCTCTGGTGTGTTTTAAACAGATTCTACTCTGCTACAAGTATTCGGAGCAGCTATCTGGTTTGAGGAGATGTCGGTGCTTTGTTTTCTATTATTTATATTACAACCTCGAGTCTTAGAATTGATAAGACGTTTCCGTGGCATATAAGTGACCTGGATCAAAACATTTCCTTTGAACACGATGCCATCCCGCCGCAGGGTTACTCATTTACAGTTGAGTGGGACTGGATCAACGTGATATGAAGTGATTTGACCAAGAACACAATGCACAGCCGGTATGGGAATCGAAATCATGATCTTGCGATCCTGAGAGCAACACCATAACTACTAGGCCACGCGCCTTCACGTTTCCTATTATAGTAACTCAGGGCCGGAAATAGGGGGTGCAGGGGTGCGTTTGCACCAACTAAAAGATTAGTGAAGTGCAAAATCAAAATTTGCACCCCTTACTTTTTTCAGGTTCAGAAAACAGTGAATAAAAAGTGATCTGTAAGAAGTACTTGGATTAGGTTTCTTCTCAAAGGACATAAATAAATCAATAATTAAGCATGACCTTATTTGGGTTTGCCCCCACTAAGCAAATTTCGTTCCTGAGCCCCACAAGTGTTATTGTCTGCTGCATACCAATCTCACAGTTACTACGTAGGTAATGTGCGCTTCCCTTATTTCTTAAACATACAGTTAAAGTTGGTTGCTCTTATATTTTCCATTATTTCACAATCTGACATAGTTATTGATGGTGTAGCTATTGGACTGGGGACTATTTTAACACGAATGTAGAAGTAACAAAATCCCATTTAGTGTATCGAAGTCAAACCAAATCATTGAGCTTGGCATTTCAGCCTACGGAAACAGTGAGTGACACTGTTTCTCCCAGTGGAGAGCTATCTATGGTATCTATTTGTAGATGGAACCAAGGAACTTATCTGGCTGCTCGATCTGCTAGAAATAACAGCTAAATCTGCCTTGAATAATGCAATTTTAAAGGGGAAAAATCAGAATGTGATGGTTACTATAGGAAAAGCTGAGGAAAACATCTTGTAGTTCTTACCTGACTTCAATCGAATGAACAACGACATAAATTTATGACTGGTTGAACAATGCCAGCAATAGTTACGTGCCTTGATTAGAAACAGATATTATAACGCCGGGACTTACTGCGTATCTCATCAATGAATTAGAAAGAGAAATAAATTGATCCCAGTTGCATTATGCGTCTCGAATTGATTAATTATGTTGCCACAATTTGTGGAACTGTCTAACATTTTAATCCTACTTTAAGAGGTATAACGCAATTGAAATAACGAAAACAAACCACGTTCGTATTATGTTTGACTATGCCCATTACTGCTGTACAACCCATTTTGTTCCAACCAATTTATTCTCTCTCTCTCTCTCTCTCTCTCTCTCTCTCTTTCTTTCTTTCTTTCTCTCTCTCTTTCTCTCTATCTCTCTCTCTCTCTTTCTCTTTGTGTACGTATGTGTCTATACACCTATCTATCTATATGTGTGCATACATATATATATATACGTGGTCTGATCAATCAGTATCAGGACTGTTATCATAGTAACGAAGGTAAAGCATGCAGAGTAAAACCGCTTAACACAGATTGACCTTGAACTCTGTTGTGCAGGTGCACTAAGTTTCAACGTTCTAGCTCACTTCCGCTGTGTACGGCAGTACTTGGAAGAAAGGTGTGTAGCGTGTGATCTTCGCATTGACCATGACAGAGAAAGCTGAGCGGAGAATCTGCATCAAATTTTGCCAAAAGCTTGGCGCTCCCTGCTCAGAGGCCTCCGCAAAGTTTTCAGAAAGCTTTCATCGTTCTCGATACAATCAAGATCTTGTGAAAATGAAACCCCAGGGTCTTTTTGGTCAGCTGAAAGCAGTTTTGGCGCAAACTTGACAGACACTTGTTCTTCGTTAGCCTACTACTTATGCTATCGGTCTCTTTTACCGAACCGCTAAATTACAGGAGGGAGGAGGTTACAAACACAGATACGATGGTGGGGGTATAAACACAGACACGCAAATATATAACACACATACAAATAAATCTTCAATGATAATGGAGTGTAAATGGTAAATAATCTACACATCCTCTGATAACTTACGGATGGTGATTCGGCGATTTCCCCTCACAGTTGCACGCACATCAGCGAGTCTCCCAGAACGTTCGTCAATATCGACATTGTTTTGGTCATCTTGGAAACGTCTGAATCACTTGTACACTTGTGTGCGAATCATACACTCTTCTGCATACACTTTCTGCAACTTTGCGTAGGCTTCTGAGCAGGTATCACCATGACAAGTTTCTCTGCCACGGTCAATGCGACGATCACATGCTAAACACCTTCCTTCCAACCAGTAAACAGCAGAAGAAAACTAGAACGCTAAAACTTAGCGCGCATGCACAACAAAGTCAATCTGTGCCAAGCGGCTTCACTCTCTGTACTTTAGTTTCGTTATTAAGGCAACAGTCCGGATACTTATTGATCAGACCTTGTGTGTGTGTATATATATATATATATATATATATATATAAAATCAACGAAAATGCATATTGCAGATAGAAAAAGGCTATTTATGACAAGTAGTGACAAATATATACATTTAGATTGACTGAGGTAGTAATACGAGTCATAAAGGTCATTATTATAAGATGATTATAAGATGATAATAATAATAAAGTAAGAGAATAAAACGAACCAATTGGTTTACGCGTTGGCTATTCATCGTTTGAACAACACCGGTTAATATACGGTGTCAGGTCTAATAGTTCCTGAGAAAAAAGATTATTTGTAAGGGAGGTAAGTAGTTCATCAAATGATGAATAGCCTACGCGTAAACCATTTGGTTCGTTTTATTCTCTTACTTTATTATTATTATCATCTTATAATCATCTCATAATAATGACCTTTATGACTCGTATTACTACCTCAGTCAATCTAAATGTATATATTTGTCACTACCTGTCATAAATACCCTTTTTCTATCTGCAATATGCATTTTCGTTGATTTTTCATATTTTACCCTTACATTTCCACGTCTATTTTATATTTTCTTTTCGTAACATATTTCTACTATATATATATTATTTTATTATTTTATTATTTTAATTGTTTCATTCATTTGACTGCGGCCATGTTGGAGCCCCACTTTTAATCAAACAAATCGACTCCTGTACTTGTTTTTTGTAAGCTTACCACTTATTCTATCGGTCTCTTTTGCCGTAAACGCAATCAATATCGGTTGTCAAGCGATGGTGGGAGAACAAACACTGACACACAAACATACACACACACACACACATATAGGTAGGTAAGTAGGTAGATATATAGATAGATAGAGAGATAGATAGATAGATAGATAGATAGATAGATACATACATACATACATACATACATACATACATACATACATACATACATACATACATATATATATTATATATATATATATTATATATATATATATATATATATTATATATATATATATATATATATATATATATATATATATATATTATTATATAGAAGGAGCTTCTACAGGACTAGAACTGTTTCATTCAAAAGAAATCATCAGGAAGCTGATATATATATGTGTGTGTGTGTGTATATATATATATATTATATATATATATATATATGTATATATATATATATGTGAAAAAGTATGTCAAACTCAAGATGCATTTAATACAATTTGTTCCTTACGTATGTTTCGCCATTGAGGCTGTTTGCATCCTCTGCAGTGGGTGTTCATTGTGCATTTAGATGTACTTTACTGGAAACAGACTACATCCAAATGATATGATAATCTAAGTGGGGCTCTAAAGTCACCATTAACAGTCGTACATCTAACTCTGTACACACGTGGAAATACTATATGTATGTATGTATGTATGTATGTATGTATGTATGTATGTATGTATGTATGTATGTATGTATGTATGTATGTATGTATGTACGTATGTATGTATGTATTTATGTATGCATGTACAGTTTCTAAATATTCATTCTGTGACTTTGTTCTTGTGGCGGATAAAGCTGAAATCAGTTATAAACTCAGTAGAAATTGTAGGATCTGAGGGTTATTTCACCGTGACAATTACCTCCTCCTTTCCAACGTTTTCATATATAGTTTTATAGACCGAACATTTGAATTGAAGTGAGAGAAATGACAACACGAAGATTCTCGGGACACGTAACCTACAATAATCTTGTTGTTTGTCTATTAACAATATGGCTGAAGGTAGATATACAAGAAAGCGTTCTACATCGATGTTTTTCAACTCAATATATCACGTACGTGCACTCTACCGCTTATGACCCATTTGTTTTATATAACACTACTTATTATTATTACAAAGGGGTAATCCCAATGATCCTATAGATTAATGGGATTTATGGATGGATTGATTTTTTTCTTTAAGAAAGCGGATTTATCTAAGTAGATAGAATAGCAGATAAACAATCTAGTTCTTGACCTAGCGTTTTGTCTTCGCTGAAGACACTTGACGCGCATATCGGCCAGCCAATGTAGATAAATGCGCCAAGATATGAACAACTCGATGCTCCAGTAAGCATCAACTGAACTCTTATGATTTCACGAATAATTCAATTCTCTCCCTGGGAAATTCCGACCGCGATATACACAAATACTAAAGAGACATTCCCGGATATATTCATTCCTTCAATTTTTAGTTTGATTTTTTAAACTTTTTCCTATATTTTGTTGGAAGATAAGGGTTTATGATTTATGCCCACAGCCAACAGTTTTGAGGGAAGGTTGTTAGCCAGTGCTTTCGACCCCAGTACTTAATTGGTATTTTATTTTAGGTTCGGAGGGATGAGAGGCAAAGTTGACCTCGGCGTGATTTGGACTTAGAACATAAAGAATCAGAACAGAATCAGATACCTATTTCTTTATTACCCACAAGGGGCTAAACATAGAGGGGACAAACAAGGACAGACATAGGTATTAAGTCGATTACATCGACCCCATTACGTAACTGGTACTTATTTAATCGATCCCGAAAGGATGAAAGGCAAAGTCGACCTCGGTGGAATTTGAACTCACAACGCAACGGCAGACGAAATACAGCTAAGCATTTCGCCCGGCGTGCTAACGTTTCTGCCAGCTCGCCGCCTAGATACCGTAAGCATAATGAATCAGATACCGGAAAGGGTTTTTTTCAATGCTCTAACGACACTGGCAACTAACCGTCTCTCCGTCGGACTATTATGATTTAAAATTATTATGGCCCACCAGAGAGACAATGAGCACAAGGGTATATTCGATTAAAGGCCTCAGATGAGCACAAGGATATATTCGATTAAATCGATCACAATACTTGCTAATACTTTATTTGTATCGACTTTAAACATATGAAAGTTCATCTTAGATTTGAAATGAGAACGTAAACATCGACAACTAAGTACTGTAAGGTGGGTTATTTTTTCTGGAGCTCTAACGATTTTCATATTCAGAAGATAATATTTTATATAGGCATCCACTAATTAGATCTGTACGTTTTAGTTCATCCATTATATGATGAAACTTTGGCTTCTGTCAGATATTTTTAGTCCCGTTGAACGTTTATTTGGACTTTTAATGGTGATGCTAACCAGAGCGAAATTTATCAGTTTGATAGATATCCAAGTAATTTTGTCGTAACGATTCTGGACGCATTTTCACACAGCCACCAGTAACAACCAGCTACACAGAAAGCAACAACATTGAACATATAAGAAATGAAAATGTAAAATATTCGAGCAATTTATCACGAGAAAGAATGGTATATTTTCGATATCTGTGGAATAACAGATATTTCTTTGGTTAGCTATTTCTAACATAAATGCAAAGATAATACAAATACAGAAATAACACAAAATGGCATGTTGAAACTGTTCATTATGTGAGACATGGCATGAATTCACTTTCTTTTTGATAGCAGCTTCGGAAAAACTAAAAGCCCAAAGGAATTGCACTGTTTCAGCTTATATTTGACCGAGATAAAAACAAAATAGAAATGATAAAACAGAAAGCATACTGTATAATTTAATGGCAAGCTGGAAATATTTTGTAAAGGAATATATTTAAGATTTCAACAGAAAAATAATGAAACTATACTGGTAGGTTTTTGGCTGATATACAAGGGATTTACTGAAAAAGCAAATGTATTGGATTTCTGTTGGAGATATAAATAGTTCTTATTTCAAACTTGTGGACTATACTATAATGATATATTGAGAGAACATAATAGAGACGGCGATAATCGTTATGATAATTTTAACATATTTACTGTATGAAACATTATAAAGCTCATAAAAGATTATTATCGAGTGTAAGTGACTGGGATTGTTTTAATTATTTCAGCAAACATGGGAGACAACTTCATACAAGTTCCAGCTTCGTTACGTCATCAGCGAAGCATAGAATTCACTGTACATCCTGAAGTCGTGACGGAAGAATCGCTAAGTCAATGCGCAAGAATGTAAGCGGTTGGCGTAGAAAACAAAACTTCTTTAGACAATACATGTACTCAGAGATGCCATCCACATGAAAAGCAACAGTTAAGTTTGTGTTAACGTATTTCATGTAAGTTACATTAAGAGAGGCAGCTAGACAAACCTTCTGTTCCAGAAAATACACAATATTGATAAATGATCAACGTTCGAAAAAATTTGTAGATGTTTCGATCTCATTCTGACTTCACCATCGAATCATTGCCTTTATCATCCTTGCTATGTTCCTATTGTAACATAGGGAGACATCTATAATCTGTATAAATTTATAAATGATTAATTTTCTTGTAAACCCATCTTTTTTGTAATTTTTTCCAAAATACAACTCCAAACCATCTTATAGTTTATTTATTTCTTCAACTTTATATCAAACCCAAAACCGAAAAACTTCCATATCACTTCATCCTAGGCGTTTTCTCATCTGTCTCATTAACTATTAACTACACTGAACTTTTCGTCTCCATTCCTCTAATCTCCTATTCATTTACTTTTCTCCTCCTCCTTTCACACCAATTGATTCTGGCTACTTTGCGAAGATTAGTGGTCAAGCATGTTACGCTCGTTCTTAAGATAACTAATTCTCTATAAGATTAATCGATGGTACACCCAATAATTTCATACAATCACCTACCACCCAACATGTTGAGTCTAAACTTATCGATTTTATGTAACGGGTGAAACTTAGCGAGTGAAATGAATACAGATAGAAAAGGAAAGAATCACCATAGAAGTTGAAATAAATGAGAACGTAAATTAAAGGATAAATAATATTTAAGAGAATTCCTTTTAAGGACAGGAAATTAAACGCACGAGTTTAGATTTAGAATACAAGATATCTATACAGAAATTGGATGGTTGAAAGCGTGGAGGGATAGGCATGCTGTGGCTAACGATGTATAAATGTACACTGAGGCTGACATCATCATTGCTTCTCGACGGTGAGCACCTGCGGTCGCCGTTTGTTACAATCACTTTCCACAGCACGTCTTTATGATAGAACTGCAGTCCTGGATCAAGCGCAGCCCGAGGTAGAGCCTAGAGTAATCAGACCGGGCAATGCGGTCGCTGGAAGCTTCTTCATGGTGTTCTATATGGGATTAGTGGCGGGTAAGAGCGACGATGTCCTCGGGGAATCTATAGACGTTGATAAGAATCAATCCTCTGGTCTGTACCAGAGGACTTTCCAGTTCAAGGCTTATGGAAAATTTCCAGAAATCCCTGGCCTGGCAGAGCTGCCGAGGGGCATTGTCAGTTAAGGAAGAATAAAATCCTGCTTGAAATGCCACGAAGTAGCGAACGTTGCTAACTTGTGTCA
>NC_042997.1:143887446-143889946 GCF_006345805.1 Octopus sinensis | reverse complement strand
ATGGCAACGTGACAAAAATATAGAATCTTTGAGCGAAAACCTGTTTTCAAATGCTTTGGTTTTATGCGTGTGATAAGACCTAAATTTAATACAAGAAAATTATTTTTAAAAACCGATTATACGTCACAAAAGAAAAGCAGAACACTTGCAAGAATTATAAAATACGTATACATGAAATAAAAAAAATATAGGATGAGTGCTCTTCTCTCCATGAATAAGATGCAGCAAGGACAGTAAGAGCGCCTGAGGAACATAAATTTGCGTCTTTATAGATAATAAAAAAAAGCGCATTATTAATGTGCGATGCCAATAGAATTTAATCCTTCGTTTGTTGTAGCATTCATATAGGATTTGGAGATGGTCAATGCAAGCATGGATAAATTCAAAGACTGATGGAGGGAAGTAAGTGTATATTTTGAAATTATGGTCAAGCTACAGGAACATGGGGCCATTACAGTTACCGCCTTCATAAAGAACCTAGAAACATATCAATACAAAAATAGAAAGCAGACGCGAGGAAGAAACACGTTTAAATGTTGTTTAATGCCAAAATTAACAACAATTTGTAAACAGGAATAGTTTGGATACAATTGTTGTTGCACAGTGAACCTAATTGGTAGTCTGTTCTGTGAAGAAGTCCTGAGGGCATTAATGAGAGTAGTCAACCAAGCTGATAACTTCCTTAGCAGCATTGGGTGGGGAGGTTGCTTTTGCAGCCTTATCAATGATAAAGAGGCTAGGCACCAAATCTTACTCGACGCGCCTTATTCACACGTAAGAGATCCCTGCCCTCTCTATCAATGAGCTTGGTGTGGAGGTAGAATTTAAACTCAGAGCATAATGAGTCAGAAGAAATACCACAAGGCATTTTTCCCGAAGTAAGCTAAGAAATATGGTTGCTTCTTGTGGACAAACAGCGCCAGAGAATAATAGAATTGTTTCGTCCGTTCATCCAGCCATTCACAGTTGATCGAAAGACCAATGAGAAGCTAACGGCTTAGCTGACTACTTAAGTGTCAAACGAAAAAAGACTATGTATTGTATTGTGTTGTTGGGGGAGGGAAATTAAGAGACTTCTCCACAGAACAGACTATCAATTAGACGTCCACGCAGTAATTTCTTTTTTAATTGCATTATTGTGGAATTGAATGAGATGAAACCTCATTTTTTTACTGAAGAATTTAACACCTGTAAGAAACTAGACTTCGGTTAAATACCTGTTTTCCTTCCTTCTCACACAAACACAGAGTTGTGTACTCTTCGATGAAGTCTAGTTAAGCTGAAATTTCTCCGTCCTCACCACCTGACTTTCAAGGTTTGCAGCATTCAACATAATCTATATCATCTGAAAATTTCTATCAACTTATCTTATTTACCTTATCCCTAGTTGATTGTAGTTCTTCAGTCACAAGTTCCACTAGATGGGGCTTTGCATGGATAATCTTACCATATTTGGTCCGACACTTTGCAATCTTAGTTCAGATCCTGCCAACGTCAATTTTCCCTCTCATCCTTATGGAGATTGATGGAAGAGTACCAATCCAGAGCGGTGGACCGGCAGAATTGTTAGAGGAACGGGGAAGATAACTTGTGCTTAGCATCTGTTCTGGCTCTTTGCCTTCTATCAACAGCACACCTACGATGACACTGGTGCCAAGTCATAAAGGCCTAAGTTGACCAACTTTCCTTCGGCTAAACACCGGTCGCATGGGCAGGAGAGGATTACCTGTATTGTTAACACATTTTTTCCACAAAAACCTTGCCCAAGCCTGCTCAAACATGTGCAGAATCATGGTCAACCTTAAACGACAGAGGCCGTTTTATGAGCGTGCGTGCGCATGTGTGTGTGTGTGTGTGTGAGAGAGAGAGAGAGAGACAAAGAGAGAGAGAGAGTTTGTGAGTGTGTGCGTGTAATCTCGGTTGAATGAAGTTTATCATCTCATTTATATTACAGATGCGAGGGCGGTGAACTGACCGAGTCGATAGTAGTCCGGACAAAATGCATAATGGAAATAAATCGACGTATTCTTCCCTCAAAATTGCGAAACCCTACCATATTCATCATTAGTATGCGGAACTCTCCCCATAAGATATTTTCCTTCAGCCATATCTTTTATCTTTATCTTTTATTTCTTACTTGTTTCACTCATTAGACTGCGGCCCTGCTGGGGCACCGCCTTGAAGAATTTTAGTGGAACAAATCGAACCCAGCACATTTTTTTCAAGTCTGATACTTACTCAATCGACCTCTTTTGCCGAACCGCGAAGTTACGGGGACATAAACGCACCAACACAACTCGTCGAGCGGTGGTGGAGGAAACACAAGGACACACACTCACATTCATACATACATACATGCATACATACATACATACATACATACATACATACATACATACATGTATATGTATATATATATGAGGGCGCGTGGCTTAGTGGTTAGGGCATTCGGCTCATGATCGTAAGGTTGTGAGTTCGATTCCCGGCGACGCGTTGTGTC
>NC_042997.1:143879946-143882446 GCF_006345805.1 Octopus sinensis | reverse complement strand
GTCCTGGAAGATCTGTAGAACTCGACGAAGACCTTCTGCAAACCCTGGTGGAATAAATACAATGCCATCGTAACTGTTGAGGAACTAGCAGAGAAGCATGGATTTTGTCATTCAACCATTCATCGATACCTGCTTGCTATCGGAGAAGTCAGCAAATTGGGTCAATGGGCTCTTCACAAACTTTCCCAGTCTAATCGTGCGCAGAGAATGAATGTGTGCTCTTCTTTGCTGTCACGTCGTACGAATAAACTTTTTTTGGACCGAATAATGGCTTGTGACGAGAAATAGGACCTCTATATGAATGTCGAGCGCCGAAGACAGTGGGTAGGGAAAGGAGAAACTCCAGCACCACAGGATAAATTTCTTCAGCCACGTAAAGTGTTGTTATTTGTTTGGTAGGATATGAAACGTTTAGTCCACTTTGAAATTTTATACCCAATCCAAACGATAACAAACGAGATCTGCTGCGAGCAGCTTGAGCGGCTTAAGTCAGCGCTAGAAGTAAAACAACCATCATTGCTTTCAAGACGAAAGATGCTCTTCCATCTGGATAATGCTCGACCACATACAGCGAGGATAACATTCGAAAGGCTGGAGGATTTTGAAGGGTAAACGATGCCCCACCTACCATATTCGCCAAACATTACCCCACCTGATCATCATTTATTCCGCAGTCTTTAAAATCATTTTGACAGAAAAAAATATAAATTCTGTAGACGAGGTCAGAACAGTACTGGAGGAGTATTTTTCGTTATGGACAAGTGAATTTTGGAAGAGGAGCCCTGCAAGTCTCCCAGATAGATGGAAGAGCATTGTAGGACATGAAGGAGAGTATATTTTTACATTAAAAAATATCTTTGTTTATCTTAATTTTGAAAAATGGAAGAAGTATATAAAAACCGCATTATTTATGGGATGACCCAAAATATATATATACACACACACACGAATGTACGCACTCACACATACAACACAAACATAGATAGATAGATAGATAGATAGATAGATAGATAGATAGATAGATAGATAGATAGATAGATAGATAGATAGATAGATAGATAGATAGATAGATAGATAGATAGGCAGGTAGCGTATGGAGATTTGGGCTGCTATTTCTAGATGGTCAAATGGCCGCGTAGAGGCTACTATGGTGGCTAGAGTATTGGTGACAGTGGTGACGTTTGTGGTGGCCAATGTAGTAGTAGTAGTAGTAGTAGTAGTGAGTGTTAATGTAAAACTGGAGGCAGCAGTCATAGTGTGTTGATTGATGTTTATAGTTTGATGTTTCCATCTTGTTTTGATGGCGTTGTAGGTTTCCTTCTCACTGATGTCGGCTGTTTATAATCATTGAAGTTGTATAAACCTAAGTTCTATCTGTCTGAAGAAGTCTCTTGTAGATAATTTATGTCTACCTGAGTCTTCTTCAAAACCTTGCTAAGATTTATGGCGTGACAACACTTCACAGCTTATAACTTAATAGTGCTTGCTAATTAAGTTAGTATATTTTGTCACTGTATCTAGTTTCGTAAACGCAGGCCTGTCGTCTACTCGCTTGTCTGCTCGTCTACTATTTGAAAGGTTTTTACGAAACCAAACGTGTGTTATGTCTATTTTTAATTTCTTTTCGAACATGATAGATGTTTCTTATATTGAACTTTATTATAGCAAAATTCAAAATTATTGCTTTACATAAGCAGTAATCAGCTTTCTTTGAAAATAGTACCCTCTTCTGTTGCAACCCCTCTCGCAACTGGCGAAATGTTTTTTTTTTCTTTCTAAATTTTTGCTTTTGATTCCAGTTCCAGAATGCGTCATGGAAAACTTTTTCAGAAGTAGCAACATTTCTTCATAACGTTGAAAACAAGCACACAAAAAAAAGTCTACCGAGGAAAAATCCGGAGAGTAGGGTGATCGGAGACGAGTGTTATGTTTTTTCCACAGTTAAAGAATGACGCGTATACACCCATCTTTTATTTGTCCATGACCCAAGCTGCTTCGCAGTTCCTCTCTCAAAGCGCTGCACGACATCTAAAAACGCTGTTTTGATCGTTTGCCCACGTCGATCAAGAGAAACGACGTCTTTTCAATGCAAAATGACAATTAACATCTCTGTTGTCAGAGCGGCTGTAACAGGCTTTTTGGGCGCGGAGGGAGATCGCGCAAAGATGATCTGACCTAGTGGGATGCTTTGAACATCATCCGAAATATAAAAACAACAGCTCCTCAGTGACTGTGATTCGGTTCTCTTTATTGTTCATACCACTTATTTTTTTGAGCCAAATTCTTTTTTTATTCGGTTATATTATGCCGAACCGGTCGTCAATCTCTAGCAGGGATCAAACACAAACACGCACGCGCGTGCGCAGGTATACACACACATATAGGCGCAGGCGTGGTTGTGTGGTAAGAAGCTTACTTCCCTCACTAATGTTTGGACGTATTTTTCTTCACTGCTGGAGTCACGTCGCTGTACACCAACGTCGTGACTTGTTGAACGTAT
>NC_042997.1:143862446-143874946 GCF_006345805.1 Octopus sinensis | reverse complement strand
TAATTATTTTCGAAATTTTTCTCGTATGAGGTTTTTACGCTATCTACCTGACAATTTCTTATTAAGTTTCCTTATTAAGTAGTTGTCCTTAATTGCTAAATTTTTATTCCGAAAAAACTTTTCCTCTCCCGAAATGCAATTCGTAAAAGTTTGCCATTCATCCGGATATAGTATATAAAACCACCCATGTGCTTCGTTGATGTTGATCAGTTAGCTGATCGGCTTAAGCGAAGCAGGGTCGTTGTTTATTTATAGTATATTCAGGCCTGCTGATGATTACGTAAGTATGAAATCACTGTGATACAGGTCTATATATTTTAAATGTCTTTCTTTGAAAAATTGCATTCGGTGGGATTAGTAATATTTTGTAGGTAGAAATGACTGATTGTCCCTCTTAGCGTATGGCGTGTATGTAGAATGCCTCCTGGCATGTATGTATATGCCCTCTATATATAAATATATATATATATATAATATATGAAGAGAGAGAGGGATCAGGTCTTTATATGTACGTCTCTATCAATCTCCTTATCTATCTATGTCTGTCTATCTGGTTATGCATTTCTCTCTTATCCAATGATCTCTCTTGCTCTCTTTACGCAAGCATGTACGCTCAGTGAGAAAGCGAGAGAGGAAGAGAGAGACTTATACACGTGTGAGGTTGGTCTTTTGAAGCCCGCCCCCTCAAAAGTGGTACTATGACATTGTTAAGTGCCTTATATATTACGAGTAGTACCTAAGTCTGGTAATGGAATTTCAATTTATTTGTGCACAGATGTTTTCAACTCATTGATTTTAGATTAATGTTTACGCCTGTTGATCAAGCAATAGATTTGTTTGAAACCTATAGTCATGAGCTTAAATGTGTGTTTGTGTGCCATTGCCTGCCTGTGTTTGTATAGTATCTTAGCTTTATTTTAATTCTTTGAAGTATTTTTATGAAGAAGAGTTGATATCTAACGAAGAACAAACGATAATAAAAAGTTATATATTGAATTTTAGTCAATTCTTTGCATATTTCTACTGTTCCACTTACAGATGGAATTTTCACCGTACATAATTTATGATTCGGTTTTGTATTTGGTTTGCAAGATTCTTGATGTGGTCTCGTGTTGAGCTTCGGGATGGTCATTATGTTAATAATAATCAGACCTACTGAAGTAGATGAGACCATGGATGGTGTCGAAAGGACTTTGACAAACCTGATTGTGTGTATGTGTTTGTATGTGTGTGTGTGTTTGTATGTGTGTGTGTTCGTGTGCGTGTGTGTGTGCCACCACCTCTTTACAAATGGTGTTGACGTGTTTACAACCTCTAGCGATTCGGCAAAAGATACCGACACAATAAGTACCAGGCTTTACAAAACTTAAGTATTGGAATCGATTCGTTTGACTATAAATCCCCAGAGCAGTGCCCCAGCATGACCGCAGTCTAATGAGTGAAACAAGTAAAAGATAAAAGATTTTAAAATGTCTGATACAAAATGAAAAAATGGCCCCGGTTCTATCATTTTTGACAAGTTTTCTGGGTCAGGTTTGACCACGGGCTAAACAATATCAGCAAACCAGTATCAAAATAATATTTATAAACGTTTCTAACCTGTTTACTTTGCACTGCAATTTGTGGTGCGAATTAATATATTTAAACCACTCCTCCATCGTGTGTTATTAAATTATTAATCGCTAAAAAAAATTCAAATAAAATTCAGATAAATTTAATTTCGTTTCGAAATTAAAAAATAATCTCATATCTAAATTAATTTTCTTCGTGAAAATTCACCACCTCCCCTCTCTGTTAGATCCATTTTATCCTGGAAAGTGACTCAATGGAATCTACTCTGTTGCATGAATCAAGCCACATCTATGTTGCTCTGATAAATTAACTCATTTTATTAACGTATTATTGCCTACATGCAGCAATCACGAGTCGTAGTTTCTTTCTGTGAGCAATATCCGAGGGTCTGCAAAAGCCATGAGTGCTTATCCTTTCTCTACAGAGAAAACTTTTTAAAAAATGGAATAAGATTTGTAGGCGTGGCTGTGTGGTAAGTAGTTAGTTTCCCAACCACATGGTTCCGTGTTCAGTCCTGCTTTGTGATACCTTGCGCAAGTGTTTTCTATTATAGTCTCAAGCCGACTAAAGCCTTGTAAGTCGATTACTAGCCAGAAACTGAAAGCTCGTCGTATATATATATATATATATATATATATATATATATATATATATACATACATATATATATATATATACTCTTTACTCTTTTACTTGTTTCAGTCATTTGACTGCGGCCATGCCGGAGCACCGCCTTTAGTCGAGCAAATCGACCCCGGGACTTATTCTTTGTAAGCCCAGTACTTATTCTATCGGTCTCTTTTGCCGAACCGCTAAGTGACGGGGATGTAAACACACCAGCATCGGTTGTCAAGCAATGCTAGAGGGACAAACATATACATACACATACATACATACATATACATATATACGACAGGCTTCTTTCAGTTTCCGTCTACCAAATCCACTTACAAGGCATTGGTCGGCCCTGAACCCAGAACCATGTGGTTGGTAGGCAAGCTACTTACCACACAGCCACTCCTGCGCCTATATATATATATATATTATTATTATTATTGTTATTATTATTATTATTATTATTATTATTATTATTATTATTATTATTATTATTAAGTTTGAAAACAGAGAGATCCAATCGATACAAATTAATTTATTAATTAATTAACATCTTCACTTAGAACTGTTTCATTTCGCATCCAATTTAACCTACAAAACATATATAAATATATAATCCAGCAGTTGAAAATAACTTGGGTGGAAAATCATCAAGGCATAAAAAAGGACAATATAAGGATTACATTATGATCTGTTGGAATACCCCAATATACTAAGAATATATAAGCATGTATATATGTATATTTATGTATGAATATGGAAGGATATGTTATCTGGGCCGATACCATAATAGTCCTTAGTTATGTTCCAGTTAACGGCTAACCACAATAATCAGTATCTAACGTCTATGATTACAATTAATAGTTAGACGCTCCATGAATTCTTCCGATGCGTAATTCCGTGTACTCTCCGCTGGACGGTATATGCTGTATATAAGTATAAAATAGATTTTGTGGGTGCAAAAGTCTCCATACACTTTACTATAATTAATATTAAATTTACGTTCTGAGTTCAAATTCCTCCGAGGTCGACTTTACCTGCCATTCTTTCGGGGCCGATAAATTAAGTACCCATGAAGGACTGGGGTTGATGTAATCGATTAGTCCTCTCCCCTAAAATTCCAGAGCCTTGTGCATTCAGTACAAAGGATTGTTATTAACAGGCGCAGGCAGTGTGGTAAGAAGCTTGCATCCCAACCATATGGTTCGGGGTTCGGTTCCACCACGTGGCACCTTGGGCAAGTGTCTTCTACTATAGCCTCGGTCCGAATAAAGCTTTGTGAGTAGATTAGATAGACGGAAGCTGAAAGAAGCCCTTCCTCTGTGTGTGTGTGTATATATATATATATATTATATAAAAGGGCTTAGTAAAATAAATTACTTTGCCACATACTGAACTCATTAGAAATAGCAGCTAAAAAAAAATTTTTTTCAACTATTTCTAATACTTAAAGAAAATCTCTCTCATATGAGAGAGATTTTCTTTAAGTATTAGAAATAGTTTAAAAAAATTTTTTTAGCTGCTATTCTAATGAGTTCAGTATGTGGCAAAGTAATTTATTTTACTAAGCCCTTTTATATAATGTAATAATTTGAATTCGCCTTAAATGGTCCCTTTGCATACTGAATACTTGGTGAAATTGATTAATAATTAATTAATTTTACCCTCAATTGTTGAAATTATATATATATATATATATATAAATAAGTATATATTTGTGTTTGTGCCTTTGTTCATCCCCCCACCATCTCTTGACAACCCATGATGGTTTGTCTATGTCCCCGTAACTTAAAGGTTCAGCAAAAGAGACCAATAGAATAAGTACCAGGTTTACAAAAAATAAGTCCAGGGGGTCGATTTCTCCAACTAAAAGGCGGTGCTTCAGCATGGCCACAGTCAAAATGACTGAAACTAGTAAAAGAATATAAATACAGACAGACAGTCAGAGAGACAGGTAGGCAGGCAGACAGACACACAGACAGACAGATAGACAGATAGATTTAAGTGTGTGCGTGTGTGTGTGTGTGTGTGTGTGTGTGTGTATTCTCTCGTTGTGAAACGCAAGGAGAGAACAAATATAACGGTCCTCCACACAGTTACCGTTTACCACATTCATTGGTCGGCCCGGGACTATGGTAGAAGAGATTTATCCAGGGTGTCACGCAGAGGGATCGAAACTGAAACCATATAGTTGCAAAATGAACTTCTTAACCACACAGCCGTGCATGCGCTTATCATTTTTAGCTGAACTGTCGTTCGAATGGTGTTGGTCACGGTTCGTAAAAGTTCTTTAATCGAAATCACCAATTAGAGGCGTTCTTTAGCCGAAGTCCCTAACTTAAAGAGTTATAATTTCGATGTGCTATAAAAGAAACTTATTTCAGTATAAGGAAATGGTAAAGCGGCGAGCTGGCAGAAACGTTAGCACGCCGGGCGAAATGCTTAGCGGTATTTCGTCTGCGTTACGTTGTGAGTTCAAATTCCGCCGAGGTCAACTTTGCCTTTCATCCTTTCGGAGTCGATAAATTAAGTACCAGTTACACACTGGGGTCGATGTAATCGACTTAATACCTATGTCTGTCCTTGTTTGTCCCCTCTGTGTTTAGCCCCTTGTGAGTAATAAAGAAATAGGTATTACGTTCTGAGTTCAAATTCCGCCGAGGTCGACTTTGCCTGTCATCCTTTCGGGGTCGATAAATTAAGTACCAGTTGCGTACTGGGGTCAATTAAATCGACTCCCCCTCTCCCCAAAAATTTCGGGTCTTGTGCCTAGAGTAGAAAAGAAACAGAAGCTTGTTTTCCAACCACATAGTTCCGGGTTCAGTCTTCACTGCGTGGCACCTTGGGCAAGTGTCTTCTACTATAGCCGCGAGATGACCAAAGCCTTGTGAGTGGATTTGGTAGACGGAAACTGAAAGAAGCTCGTCGTATATATATATATATATTTATATATATGTATATGTTTGTGTGTCTGTGTTTGTCCCCAAACATCATTTGACAACGGATGCTGGTGTATTTACGTCCCCCAACAGGCCGACCAAAGCCTTATGCGTGGATTTAGTAGAAACTGAAAGAATCCCGTCTTATATGTGTGTGTGTGTGTGTGTGTGTGATTGCCTTTGTTTCTCTGTTTATCGCCACCCACCCACCTATCACGTATCTGTAACTTAGCAGCTCGGCAAAAGAGAGCGATAGAATAAGTACTAGGCTTAAGAAATAACTTCTGCGGTCGATTTGTTCGACTAAAAACCTTTGAGGCGGTGCTCCAGCGCGGCCGCAGTGAAATGACAGAAACAAGTAAAAGAATAAAATAATAAATAGTCAAATCTGATGTTATGATGTAAATGTAAGCAGATATTGCAAATAAATCTGCCGGGGAAAGTACGAATACATAACGTCAAACTTCTGAAACACAAGTAGAAAGAAGTACGAATGCAGGGAAGAAAACGCAATATGTTTAGATAATATAAATACGACGACATAAAGGAATGCATCGTGTGTGTGTGTGTGTGTGTGTGTGTGTGGTGTGTGTGTGTGTGTGTGTGTGTGTGTGTGTGTGCATAAATTAGCTTTACAATTCGAAAAATTGGAAAACTCAGCAGAGTTTAATGGAAAACACAAGCAAATTAAGTTTTATTAGAAATTGTTAGGATACTTCTACATTGGCTCCGTTAGTTGCACGCATCCAACTGAGTTATCCTTACTATTTTTTTCGATTTTTTAAAGACATTTATTACTTTGTAAAAGTAATTTGTGTGTGTGTATATAGTGTGTCCATAAATTAGCTTTACAATTCGAAAAATTGGAAAACTCAGCAGAGTTTAATGGAAAACACAAGCAAATTAAGTTTTATTAGAAATTGTTAGGATACTTCTACATTGGCTCCGTTAGTTGCACGCATCCAACTGAGTTATCCTTACTATTTTTTTCGATTTTTTAGACATTTATTACTTTGTAAAAGTAATTTGTGTGTATATGGTGGGGGTATTCGACAGAAAGTCAAGGAATTTTCAAACACAATATAACTGTGAGAACAGCGTAGAAAATCGGGTAAGAATATTGGCAAGTGTTCCACTATAGAGAATCGAACCCAATACCTCTTAAACTGCATCTAAGCGCTCTGCACCATTAAGATAAACGTCACCTAAAGAAGAATACTACCTTTTTATAACGCTAAATAGCATTTGGAATATAAGAACACACACACACCTGCGCGCGCGCATATATATATGTATATATATATATATATATATATATATATATATATATAGTAGCCTTAATACACACGCGCAGACATGTATGTGTGTGTGTGTGTGCGCGCATGCGTGTGTGTATTAAGGCTACTTTCGGTTTCATGCTAAGAAAGATATCTTAATATCTTATTTTTTCAAGCCAATCACATTAGGTAAAAATATCGGAATTGGACTATTTGATGTAGCAAGAGTGAGCTATGATGGTGCCGAAATAGCTGACCTAATCCCTTTAGAAAAGAAATAAAAGAATCCAACATGGTTTCATATAGGGACGAAGGTCTGGGAGTGGTACAGAATAAAAACGGACACGCTATGGATGTAAGTAATATACTTAAACAATCAGGTCTAAGAACCACAATTAGTACCAACCCTAAAGAAGTCAATTTTCTAGGTAATAACATGAACCTTAGCACAGACAAATGTATACCCTACCACAAACCAAATGAGGATGTCTCGTACATAGACACACGCTCCAACCACCCACCAGCAATCATTAAACAATTAGTTAATTATATTAGCAGGTGCATCTCCAATCTATCTACCGATAAAGACACTTTTGAAAAATACAGGGTCAATAATACTCAACCACAATAAAAATAAACACACCAAGACCCGCGAAAGGTACGATAACTGTAGATCTCCAAACCGCAGCCCTCTAAATAGTAGCTGTCTTGGAAAATAAATTATATACAAGGCAGAAATCATGGATACCAATGGAGTTACAAAGACGTACATCTGAATGACGGGCAACTCGTTCAAGGAAAGATGCACACAACACCTGACGTCATTCAGGGACAAAAATAAAAGACATGCGACATCCTTATCCAGCATGATATGGATATTGAAGGAAGGAGGAGCAAGCAACCCCCAAATAATATGGAGCATCATTACCAACGCCAGAAAATACCGGGGAGGGTGTACCAAATGTGAGCTCTGCATCACTGAAAATTTAAATATCAACCAGTCAACAGATAGCATTTAAAATATTAGAGATGAAATTGTGTCTCCCTGCATACACAAGCAATATTTTATACTCCCACATTTCAAAGAAAGCTTCTTTCCCTAGACGTGAACATTGAATAATAAAACGTACAAACTGCACACATGTAGAAATACATACCCCACTGATGAACTCCCTTATCACACAAACATACGAACTTCACATATACCCACAGTATAATATAATGTGATATAATTAAACATTATATTATATAATGCAAACAAATTCACCATCCAACACGGCCTTTTTTCACAAAAGTCAGACCCAGTGGATATAGTTCTATATTTAAGAGATGAGGAATTATGTACATTATTTACATTATTTACATTTTGGCGGATATTTGTCCTCATCCTGTTTGTTGCTAACACAACGTTTCGGCTGATATACCCTCCAGCCTTCATCAAGTGTCTTGGGGAAATTTCGAACCTGGATTCTCATTCCTAAGTTATTTTATTATTATTATTATTATTATTATTATATTATTATTATTATTATTATTATTATTATTATTGAGTGAGAGAGCAGTGCATGCCATCAAATTGACACTGGGGTAAAATATACGAAGCCCAGTATACCCATCATGACTACCCGTCTGATAAGGTTACACAAGGCACATGCATCACAACCATATGTGCGCGACATGGTGATCTCATATCAAGATAAACAGCGCATGACCTTGCAGATGGGCCCAGTTAGAAATTTCTTCTAGTCGAGTAGCCCATTCCGCTCAAAAGGTCCCTGAATGAGGATTGTTTAAGGATGTTGAATGAACGACCCATGTTTCCAAAGGTGAATTATCCAAACCTCCAAGAATTCCTTTCAACACACGGCTATGATGCTCCCCCACTACTTCTGCTTATGATCAGAGATGCACATATCGTCAGCCACTTAGGGACATGCACAACTGGTTATAGTCAAACAACTGACAAGCAAATCTGTGATATAGAGCAGAATATTTGCTGTAGTCCATATTTTATACCAAGACAAAGCAATGTACATGATAACACTTCCAATCAGTTAAGATCAGAAGCCACGAGAGCCACTGTCTGGTACTGCATCAGGGCAGTATGATTATTATTATTATTATTATTGTTGTTGTTGTTGTTGTTATTGAGGTCACTGCCTGGAATCGAACTCGGAATCTTGGGGTTAGTAGCCCTCGCTCTTAACCACTGCGCCCACGGCATATGTCGTAGTAAACGAAGCTACTGCGTGAAGCCCGTCGTATATATTCCTACACTGATATGTGTGCTTCTATGGGCGTGGGTGCATGTGTGTTTGTGTCTGTGTTTTTGTCTTCACGACAACTGGTGTTGGTTTGTTTACGTGTTGGTTTGTTTAGTCATATAAGTACCAAGCTAAAAAGGAAAATAATTATTGCGCTTATTTGTTCGACTAAAACAAACCTTCAAGATCGTTCCCCAGCATGGTCGCAGTCGATCTGATAGAAATACTTGTAATTTCTCCTTCAAATCGTATCTCTCTTAAAACAGAAAAAAAAAACATTTCCTGATGTATTTGCAGATGTCTGAGAATATGATGGGATGGTCGTGTGTCATATTTGTTGGCCACATTAGAGCTGGCTTTTGGCTATGTATGACTTTTTAATTGATATATATTTAATTTTTTTCTCAGAGAAGTTATTTAAAGTCTTCAAGCTGGTCACTAATAACGTTTCGACGTTTGAATCCAGACAGTTCTAGAGATTTGTGAATTTGCGTGCATCTGTGAATATGTATGTGCTTCTACGTATACATATATACATGTATGTGCATGTAGTTATTTATATATATTTATATTTATATTTATATATATATACATGCCTCTCTTCCTCATTCTCTCCCTCAAACACACGCACACACACAGATATATATACATGTACATATATAAGACGGGCTTCTGTTTCCGTCTACCACAAGGCTTTGATCGGCTAATGCTATAGTTGAAGCCACTTGCTCAAGATGCGACGCAATGGGACTGGACCCGGAACCATGTGATTGGGAAGTAAGGTTCTTACCACACAGCCACGCCTGTAGCAATATATATATATATATATATATATCAAATTTAAAAAATATATATATATATACATATATGTGTGTGTGTATGTATGTATGTATGTATGTATGTATGTATGTATTCATATAAGCATGCATACATGGAAGTACGTAGATGCAGTATGGTCCAATAGTTAAGAAGTTCGCTTCACTGTCAGGAGGTTTGGATTCAATACGTGGCACCTTGACCAAACATTATTTACCATGGCTTCGGCAAGCCTTATCATACACCCTGTGTCATGCTGTATCCACCCACGAAAAATATGCCGAGAGCATACCTTTCTGGAAAATAGTCAGTCACTTATAGGCCAGTTCAATGAACATGTAGCTCAGTTGATCGAACAACTGAAAACTCATCTTCGAAACCGATGGAGATCCATTTCTATTTTTCTTCTTTCGTTTTATTTAATTTTCCTGAGAAAAATGCTTACGTTGTCTGATACGATTTATGGGTATCGTAGTACTGCTTTGTTAGTATTAATGTTAGTTTTGTTGTTATCAATTTCAGTTAAAATATTACAAGTCAGATTCCTCTTGCTTGATGTAAGATATATTTTGTAATCCGGTTTGAATAATGCTACGTTGGTAGATAAAGGGTGTTTCTCTTATTTATTACTCAAAAATAAACCAGTTACTGATTTTGATTAGATAAGTCTGCTCCATCACATCCGACGTTGGCGGCACCGTGTACAGAACTACTTAGCTGTCATCCATGATGAAACAGCTGCCAAAATGGTCTCTTGTTAAGGGACTCGAAATCATGACAAAGGATCTTAATTAGAAGGGAGTCGGTATAACTGAGAGCAGAACATATGAAATATACAATAGGGTCAATATACTTCTACAGAGCAATTAATATCATGTCAGTGACGTTGCTTCTGCAGCTGCTGCTCTATGGTGTGATCAAGCTATTTGTGCATTGCATCTATTATCAGGTTTACTGATGTTCTTGCTCTATGATCTGTGTAAGAGTAATTCAATTTTGACAGAACTTTTAATGGTAAGATTCTGGTTTAAGCACCCCATATAACCGCTCATAAGTTTTCTATTTTTTTGGAAGTATCAGAAAATTTTTGTGAATTTGTGTTCTACACACGCAAATTCATACGATTATGGAATTTATGTGTGTATGATTTAAGGGTGATTTAGTTGTTGTTTTTAGTACATCTCATGGCCACCTTAAACCGTCCTCGTTTTTTGCCACTCTGCCATGTGTTGATGTTTTTCAAGTCTTTCTCCTCATAAACACATTTAATGGAATGATGATGAACCCAAGGGTAGTCCACTGCCGGGATTTAAGCAAAATTTCGGATTATCCGTATTTTAAAAATCCGTAAAGGAACAAAACTTTTAGGATTTAGTGTTGGGAGAGTATGTTGTTTATACTCGTATGAATTTCCGCGTGTAGAGCACAAATTCACAAAAATTTTTGAAGATTCCAAAAATAAAATAAGTTATGAGGAGTTATATGGGATGCTTACACCAGAATTTCGCCTTTTTTTAATTTGCTGTAGAGCAACTACAAACAGAACAGGAAATAACAACATCATAGTTGAGCGTCAGTCCTTTACTCAATGTGTGTGCATGTAGTTGTGCGTGTGTGTGTGTGTGTGTGTGTGTGTTGTGTGTGTGTGTGTACGTGCGTGTGTGTGTGTGAGATGAGGAGGTTTAACAGAAAGAGACGATTGACCGCATCTGTTAGGCCGCTGGCGATTCGGCACAGCTCACTGGGCATAGAACCTGTTTTGGTGACAGTACTTTTTGGCACTCGAAGCAAACACGCACTCACGCATACGCGCAAAGAAATATACATATACAGAGAGAGAGAGAGAAATTACAACTTATTAAATTGATAATTGATAATTGCACCTGAGCAATGGTTATATAAAATCAATAGGTTTTTTGCGTGCAAATACCCATCGTGATTTTAGTTTTAATGGAATTTGAGATGTAGGTAAATTTTGTGGTGGGCGAGACGGTAAAGGTTTATTTAATTCTAAAGGGCTTGAAAAGGCCAGAAATGCAAATAAGCATTTCCTTACTGACAGTTTTATCGATTTTGTAGAAATTTTACAAATGATTACAGTTCATGTCCATTAGTTGATGCCAGTATGAAGAGTTGGCAAAAAGTCGCTAATTGTACATGAGCGGGGGATTTTAAGAAGTCAATAGACTTTTTGTATGCAATTACCCAGAGGACTAAAATTTTATGCTGTATGCAATTACCCATAGGATTAATATTTTATGCTGTATGCAATTACGCAGAGGATTAATATTTTACGTGATTAAAATAGTTAAAGATTGATTATAGGGGGTAAGAGAGTTCTTTTTATTTTGATAAAATATCAAGAGTTTACAGAATTCATCCAATTTTGATGAAATTTGACATTTAGGTAAAGTTTATGGTTGAGTCATGTAGTAGAATTAAAATTGAACTGGTGAAAGGTAGAAATCGTCAAAATTCACTCACAATAAAATAATGAACTGGTTTTGAAGAAAATTGATCCATGAGTACAATTAAGCACTTCGAATTATGAAACATCGATTATTCATGTAATGTATTGTGATTTAAAAGTCAATGGGATATTTTCATGCAAATGGTCACATGGATTCTATTTTATGGCATAACCTTAACACTTGACTTCGGAGTTTTCTGAGATTGGACACACTGATCAAATTTGGACAGAGGGCGGCATTAAGGGGAAAGAAATAAACAAGCATCACTCTCAACGGGTCGAGCTACATCCAAGAGTTTGACTGCGATTTCAGACGGTCCATAATGTAGGAGTATGTCGAAAGCGTCAACCGGGTAAAACCCCTGCTGAACCAGATATAACATCTTAATATATTTTAGGCACGGGAAACATAGAAGATTTCAATACCAGATCAGAAGTGGGCTTAACCTCAACATGGAAAACACGAGCAACGCCGAGTCCAACGGCCAGTATATGTGTGTGTGTGTGTGTGGATGAGGTCATCCCATAAGTTCTGTCCGATTTTACC